>NC_067420.1:7712503-7977503 GCF_009764475.1 Pristis pectinata
GAGAGAGGGAGGGAGGGAGAGAGGAGGGAGGGAGGGAGAGAGGAGGGAGGGAGGGAGAGAGGAGGGGGGAGGGAGGAGAGAGGAGGGGGGAGGGAGGAGAGAGGAGAGGAGGGGGGAGGGAGGAGAGAGGAGGGGGAGGGAGGGAGAGAGAGGAGGGAGGAGGGAGAGGAGGGGGGGAGGGAGGGAGAGAGGAGGGGGGAGGGAGGGAGAGAGGAGGGGGGAGGGGGGGAGGGAGGGGGAGGGAGGGAGAGGGGAGGGAGGGAGAGGGGAGGGGGGAGGGAGGTTGGGAGAGAGAGGAGGGGGGAGGGAGGTTGGGAGAGAGAGGGGAGGAGGGAGGTTGGGAGAGAGAGGGGAGGGAGGTTGGGAGAGAGGGGAGGGAGGTTGGGAGAGAGAGGGGAGGGAGGTTGGGAGAGAGAGGGGAGGAGGGGAGGGAGGTTGGGAGAGAGGGGAGGAGGGGAGGGAGGTTGGGAGAGAGGGGGGAGGAGGGGAGGGAGGTTGGGAGAGAGGGGAGGGAGGTTGAGAGGGAGGTTGGGAGAGAGGGGAGGGAGGTTGAGAGAGAGGGGAGGAGGGGAGGGAGGTTGGGAGAGAGAGGGGAGGAGGGGAGAGAGGGGAGGGAGGTTGGGAGAGAGAGGGGAGGAGGGGAGGGAGGTTGGGAGAGAGAGGGGAGGGAGGTTGGGAGGGGGAGGGGAGTGGGGGAAGAGGGGTGAGGGGAGGGAGTGGGTTGGAGGGGAGTGGGTGGTAGAGGGGTGAGTGGAGGGGAGTGGGTACAGGGAGGGGAGAGGGGGAGGGTGAGAGAGGTGAGGGAGAGGGGAGTGGGGGAAGAGGGGGTGGGTGGAGAGGAGGGTGGTCGAGTGGGTAGGGGGAGTGGGGGAAGAGGGGTGGGAGGAGGGGAATGGGGGAGTCGGAAGAGGGGAGTGGGGGTAGAGGGGCGAATGGGATTGGGTAGATTGGGGAGTAGAGGGAGGAGTAGGTGGGAGTGGGGGAAGAGGAGGGGAGTAGAGGGGAGGGATTAGGGGGTTGGAGGGGGAGTGTGGGGGGGAGGGGAGTATGAGGGGAGGGGTGTGGGGGAGTGGGGGGAGAGGAGGGGAGTGGAATGGGGTGGAGGGGTGGGGGAGGGTGTAGAGGGAGTTGGGGAAGAGGGGAGGAGGGGAGTGGGTGGAGAGGGGAGTAGAGGGGTGTGGGGGAGGAAGTAGTGGGAGAGGAGGGGAGTTGGGGGAGGGGTGTGGGGGAGAGGGAGGGAGTAGGGGGAGGGGAGTGGGGTGGAGGGGAGGGGAGTAGGAGGGGTAGAGAGGGAGAAGAGGGGAGGGGAGTAGGGGGTGGGAGGGGTGTGGAGGGGAAAGAGAGGAGGGGGAGGGGTGACTGGGGGAGGGGTGAGGAGGGAGGACTGGAGGGGGAGGGAGTGGGGTAGGGGTGTAGTGGGGTGGATGAGAATAGGGCTCTAGTGGGGGGTGGGTAGGGGTGTAGTGGGGTGGTGTGGGTGAGGGGGTAGTGGTGTAGTGGAGATGTACGGGTAGGGATGCAGTGGGGTCTGTGCAGGTGGGAATGCGGGTGGGGTGTAGGGTTGTTGTGGGTTTGTGTGTGGCTGATGGGTGGGGGTGTAGTGTGGGTGTGCACAGCTGATGGGTAGGGTTGTAGTGGGGGAGGGGTGTAGTGGGTGGGGTGGGTGAATGGTGGGAGTGGGTGGTTGAGTAGGGTGTGAGGGTGGGCTGGGCGAAGGGTTGGTGCAGGATGAGGTGGGGAGGGGAAGGTTTGTTGAGGTTAGAAGGGATGGGGCAGGGTGGAGTAGGTGGGTGGAAAGAAGTAACAACTGGAGTTGGCCATCCAGTTCTTTAAACCTGTTCTGGCAGTCATTAGATCTTGGCTGATCTTTTGCGTCAGGACCATTTTCCAGCATTAACCTTATATCTGTCACTCCCCTTGATCCCTATAGATCTCTGCATCGAACAAACACAATGACTGAGGCTGCAGTGCCCTCTAGGGTAGAAAATTCCAAAGGTTCACCACCCCCGAATAAAGAAAATTCTGTTTGGTGCTACATAGGCTACTAATTATTCTCAAACTGTGTCTCCTGGTTCTAGACTCCTCAGCTGAGAAACCTCCTGCCTTCATCTATTTTGTACATTCTAATTTCTGCAGAATGCAGTCCCAGTCTAACTGCTGTTCTCCCATACAGAAAAGCCACTATCCTTTGGAACGAGTCCACTGAGTCCTCTGTGGCAATTACATCCTTTTTTTGAGTGAGGAGCCCAAAACTATGCACAATATTCCAGGTGCAGTCTTACCCAAGGATTTGCATAATTGCAATAAAACTTCCTTGATCGTGTATGCAAATCTTCTGTAATAAAGGCTAACATACCATTTGGCCTCTTGATTGTTTACTCACCTGTGCATTGGTCATAACTAACTTGTGTACAACCATATCTAGATCCCTTTGAATATCAATACTACCCAATCTCTTGCAGTTTGGCAAATGGTCTGTTTTTACGTATACCAAAATGGATATTTTTGCATTTTTAAAATATTTCTGCCGTGTTCTCACCTACTCACTCAACTTGTCAATTTCCCCTTGAAGTTTCTTTAAATCCTTCTCAGTACACACACAATCCCACCTAATTTAGTATCATCATAAGATATTTGGTCACCACAGCAAATTGTTGATGTAATAATGTGAATACTTGGTACAAAGTGTTGTGTTGTTCCACTAGGCACAGCCTGGCAACCTGAGCAGATCTGCTTCTATCCACTCATTGCTTTGTGTCTGGTAAATTAGTGTCAATATACTGTCCCTGATTCCACGTGCTTTCACTTTGCTGACCAGTCTATTGTGCGGAGATTGCCTTCCAAAAATCCAAATGCGTTACATCCACTTAGGCTGAGGCGAGAGAGGGACGAGGAGGAAGGGAAGAGATGCGAGGGTGGGGAAGGCGGAGGAGGAGGGGTTGGAGTGGTCATCAGAGCTGAGCCCCAGCTGTGGGGTAGGGCTGGTCATGGTTGGGTCCTGTGTGGAAGCTGGGCTAGATTTATGGATAGACATGGGGAGCTGAACCATGAAATCTTCCTAGACAAGGGCAGTAGGAGTTGGGATGAGGTCTTTTCCCTCATTTCTCCAAATGATCATCTGTAACTGAGCTTGAGGTTTAGGCTGATCTGCAATGCTGGTCAAAGGTTACCTTTGGATTGATGCTGCTTGGGCAAGGTTCTGCAGCAAATGTAACAAGGAAATGAACCAGGAAAACTATGGACTTGTTTGTTTTCTGCAGTCTTGTTCAGCGCTATTGCTGAATTTGAAGTGGGCAGGCCCCTGAGATCTCCCTGTGCCATTGAGGCTATAATGTTGCTGCTGAAGACCTATGGGAATCAGGGAATATAGATCCTAAAGGCACAAATGAGAAAATCCTTTATTACTGGAGGAAGACTGATGGAAGGAATGTAGTACCTCTCATCTGTGTAGATTTTCAGATGTATTTGACCAATTTCCATATTGGTTTATTATTGTCACTTGTATTGAGGTATAGTGAAAAACTTGTCTTACATACTGATCATACAGGTCAATTCATTACACAGTGCAGTTACATTGGGTTAGTACAGAGTGCATTGAGGTAATACAGGTAAAATCAATAACAGTACAGAGTAAAATGTCACAGCTACATAGCAAGTGCAGTGCAATATGGTGCAAGGTCACAGCAAGGTATATCGTGAGGTCATAGTCCATCTCATCGTATAAGGGAACCGTTCAATAGTCTTATCACAGTGGGGTAGAAGCTGTCCTTGAGCCTGGTGGTACGTGCCCTCAGGCTCCTGTATCTTCTACCCGATGGAAGAGGAGAGAAGAGAGAATGTCCCGAATGGGTGGGGTGTTGTTGGTTAACAAAAATCAAAGCCATGAAATAATTGGGTCAATGGCAGCACAGATAAAAGGTTCATGGATGGTTGTTTTTTAGATGGTGATGGTAGAAAATTGGATTCCCCAGGGATCAGTGCTGGGATTACTAATTTTTCTGTTAAGAGTCATAGAGCACAGACACAGGCCCTTTGGCCCAACGAGTCCATATCGACCACATTGTCTACCTAGCTAGTTCCAATTTCCTGCGTTTAGCCCATATCCCGCCAGGCCCATCCTCTCCATGTACCTATCCAAGTGCTTCTTAAATGATATTATTGTGTCTGCTTCAACCACTTCCTCTGGCAGCTATACTCACCACCCTCTATATGGAAAATGTTGCCCCTCACCCTAAATCTATACCCCCTAATTCCCCTCTTGCCCTAAATCTATACCCCCTAATTTTGGACACCTCTACCCTAGGGAAAAGACTGTTACCATCCACCTTATCTTTGCCTCTTACAATTTTAAACACTTCTATAAGGTTGCCCCTCATTCTCCTACGTTCCAAGGAATAAAGACCTAGCCTGGCCAACCTCCCCCTATAACTCAGCCCTGCTAGTCCTGGTGATATCCTCGTAAATCTTGTCTGCACTTTTTCCAGTTTAACCCCATCTTTCCTATAACAGGGTGACCAAAACTGTACACAGTACTCCAAGTGTGGCCTCACCAATGACTTATACAACTGCAACATAATGTCCCAGCTCCTATACTCAGTGCCCTGACTGATGAAGGCCAGCGTGATAAATGCCTTTTTCACCACCCTTCTACCTGCGACACCGCTTTCAACGAAATATGCACTTGTACTCCTAGGTCTCTCTGTTCCATTACACTCCCCCAGTGCCCTACTGTTCATAGTATAAGTCCTACTCTGGTTTGACTTGTGCATATGCATTAATGACTTGGATGTAGATGTGCATAGCAGAATTCCAATTTGCAGATGACATCAAAATTGTGATAAACAGGACAGTAAAATACTGCAAAGGCTAGCGGAATGTGCAGCTGAGTGGCAAATTAGATTTGAGGGAGAAATATGAAATTAAGTCGAGGAAGCACCATTGAGACTAAGTGGCACAGTTTTAAAGGGTGTATGTGAACAAAGGGATAACCAACTTCATTACATCATTTGCCTCTCCCTGTAACCTCTCATCAACTATGGAAAATTTCACCCATGTATTTGTTATGTCTAGACTTGTGTACTCCAAAAATTTTCTGTCAAGACCTTGTATCATCCTTGAACTCAAGATCCACCAAAATTTTGCTGGTCATGTCTTAATTTGCACCAGGTCCCATTCATTAACTCTCTCTTAACTCATAAAGGCAAATATTGATGAAGCAGCTGAAAGTGCTTGAACCTGGATATTGCTTTGAGGAGCTCCTGCTGTGATGTCTTGAGGTAGAGATGATTGGCCTCCATTAACCCAATAGTCTTTGTGAGGGTGTGACTCCAGCATTAAATTTTGATTTCTGTTGAAATTTACTGAGGTTCCTTGATGCTAAATATGGTGAAATGCTGCCATGAATTTTGGTTGTCTTGTTAATGTTTCAGCCAAGGCTGTAATGAAGTCTGGAACTGAGTGGTCCTGAAGGAACTGAGTATCACTCAGCAGGTTGTTGTTCAGTGCAGTTTTGTGGAACTGTCAGCAATCCCCTTTATCACTCTGAGAATAGTATAATGTATAAGTAATTGGCTGGATTGATCAGCTTTTTGTGGATGAGTCATATCTGTGTAGTTTTCTCATCTGTAAGATGAATACCTGTAAGGTAGTTGCACAGAAAAGGCTTGGATAGTGCCATGGTCACTCTGGTTTTACCCTGTCAGAGGCATCCCCTCCTCCACCCTCCCTGCAGCTTTTGAAAAGACTTTTTAAAAGCAGAGTACTTTGTTTGTTTAAAGCTCATCACAAGCAGAAGAGGGCTAAGGCACACAAAAAGGCTATATATCCAGAGACTAAATGGGTGACTGGGTTGGTAAATGTAAAAGGTCATCTAAATAGTATGGAAAATGTAGATTTGGAAAATTACTTCAGACTAACTTGTAAGAGAAGGACAATGGATTGCAGATTCCATTTGGTTAAATACAAATGCAGGGCAATCATCAGGAACTTTATTGAATGTGATGAACAGTGCCATGTAAAGGAGCTGCCTACCCTGTAATTGTTTAAGAGATGGTTGGATACAGAAACAGTTGACTTTTTCCATGGAAGGATTCACAATTTTAAGTTCTATTAATACTGTAATGTAAGCCGCAACTGTTACAACTGCAAGTTGCTCGGTCCAGATGAAGGATCTCAACCCAAAATGTTGACTGTCCATTTCCCTCCACAGATGCTGCCTGACTCACTGAGTTCCTCCAGCATCTTGTGTGTTACTCCCAAGTTGCTGATCATTTTCCATTGATATTTCATTTTCAACTCAATACCTAAACAAAAGCACATAATGAACATTAAATGTTTAGAATATTGAGTATGCTTATCATTCAAAAAAAATTCAGATTAACATAACTATTAAATAGCAAGCTGACAATATGTTATTGAAACATTACGTTATTAACAATTTGCTGACTTGAGTTTTTCCCACTGATTTTACAAGGTCCTTTCAGTTTTTTCCACTGTTTGTGAAAACAGTTTGCAAAGATCACCTAGTTAGAGTTAAAGGAAGCAAGGGAAGGGTTCCATACTTCCATATCTTTAGTCTGAGGAGAATTGGATCCTTAGAATTAAGAAGGTTTGGTATACAAATGAATGTACAAGATGAAACTAATGAAAGCTGTTTGAAACAGATTTACTTTCATGATAACTTCATAATGTTTCATAATTTTTGATTATTCTTTCAAATCAATTATTTTTATTTTTACTTAATTTATTGTAATTGTATTAATTTTAATTTTTATATTAAAAATACAAATAATTGTAATACATTTTAAAAAATGTATTTAATTAATATATTTTTGGTCTTCCAGGTTAATTAGATGCAAGGGAGACACAAGAAATGTATCGACCCAAGGTTACCCTTAAGGATCGGCAGCACCTTTACCGACTTATTATTGGCCAACTGCTTTATGATGGGTACATGAACATTGCATCAAACCTTATCAATGAGATCAAGCCACCATCAGTTTGCTCACCCTCTGAGCAACTACTACATCTTGCCAAGCTCGGTAGGTACCTTGTGTAAACTTCAGTTATCTCACCTTTTGGCTCCTCAGAGTCAGAGGTGATAGATGACTGCCTCTAGGAATTATTCCTAGAAACATAGAAAATAGGAGCAAGGAAAGGCCATTTGGCCCATTGAGCCTGCTCCACCATTCAATAGTTGAATTTCGGCCTCCATTCTATAGCTCTTCCCATAGCCTTTGATGCCTTTTGCATCTAGAAATTTAAGTCACATTAAAAATATTCAGTGACTTTGTCTCTGTGATCCTGTGTGGTAGCAAATTCCATAGATTCAGCGTTCTCTGAATGAAGGGACTTCTTATTTCAGCTCTAAATCTTAAGATAAGATATCTTTATTAGTCACATGTACATCAAAACACACAGTGAAATGCATCTTTTGCGTAGTGTTCTGGGGGGCAGCCCACAAGTGTTGCCACGCTTCCGATGCCAACATAGCATGCCCACAACTTCCTAACCTGTATGTCTTTGGAATGTGGGAGGAAACCAGAGCACCAGGAGGAAACCCACGCAGTCACGGGGAGAACGTACAAACTCCTTACAGACAGTGGCAGGATTTGAACCTGGGCTGCTGGCGCTGTAGAGTGTTACACTAACTGCTACACTACTGTGCCTGCCCATACCGTACCGTGCTTGTACCCTGTTACCAGAGATTGTGGCCTTGTGCAGGGAAAGCCTGGGGAAACATCCTCACATCAGAGCGTGCAGTCCTGTCAGAACTTTTTGTCATTTTCAATTGGATCATACATTCTTCAGTGAAGTTCCAGTGAATACATATCTAGGCGACTTAAGCTCTTCTCGCAGAACAGTGCTGCCATTTCAGAAATCTGTCTGGTGAATCTTTGCTGCACTCCCTGTATAGCAAACATATCCTTTCTGAGGAAAGGACACCAAACTGCACACAGTACTCCCAAATATGGTCTCATTAAGGCCCTGTATAATTGTAGCAAGACATCCTTGCTCTTATACTCAGATCCCCCTGATGTGAAGGCTAACCTACCATTTGCTGCACCTGCATAGTTGTTTTCAGTGATTGGTACAAGAACACTCGTCTCTTTGTACGTCAATGTTTCCCATCAATCTAACCCCATTAAAATAACATGCTGCCTTTCTGATTTCCTGCTGAAGTGGTTAACTTCACATTCATGCTCTTGTACCGTATCTTCCATCTTCTTGCCCACCTGGGTCAGTCACCTTGAAATCTCTTTGTCTCCTCCTGACAGTTCATAATCCCAATCAGTTTAGAGTCGATGGCAAAATTTCATCAATATTTGATATATTAAGAATAGCTGAGGCCTAAGTTCTAATTGTTGTGGCAGTCCACTGACACTTTAATTCCTACAGTTTTCTGTTTATCAATTTTCAATCCATGGCAATACATTACCCTGAATATCATGTACTTTTAGTTATGTACACTAGCCTTTTTATATGGGATTTTACCAGAAAACTTTGGATTACTGTTTCTTTCATATCCTACCAGTTACAATCTTTTATACCAGTCATCAGTTATCCTTCATACCAGTCACTTTACTGATGTTAGGCTAATCATTGCGTAGTTTCCTATTTTCTCTCTCCCTTTTTAAGTAGAGGGGTTACATTTTTCACCTAATTTGCAGGAACCATTGCATAATTATAGAATTCTGGAAAACGAGAACTAATGCATCCATTCATTATTTCTTCAGCTGCCTCATTTATTACTCTGGGATGCAAATAATCAGACTGGAGGGTTTACCAGCTTTCGATGCCAATAATTTCTCCAGCAATATGTTCTTACTTGTACTGATTTCCTTTAGTTTCTCGCATTCTTAAATTCTTGGTTCTCAGCAGATCAAGGCAGCATCCGTACAAATAGAAACAGAGTTACTGTTCCCACTTGAAGCCCCTTCATGAGAACTGGAAAGAGAGAAAATTTTTACTTAAGTTGCAGGGAGGGTGGGGAAGGGATATGTAGGGAAAAGGGAATATCTTTAGGGTGGGGTTAAGATGGTTGTGGTGTTAAGTTGTTGATAAAGCCATCTAGTTGATACATTAATGATGGAAGTTAGAGAGAAAAAAAAGGATATATAAAAGTTGTTACAAATAGATCCCAGCTGTAAGAAACGCTCAGCAGGTCAGGCAGTGTCTAATATAGCTGGGTAACCTGTAAATAAGCTGTCCAGTTCTGAAACATTCACAGAAAGCAAGTTACTTGAAATAATCGAATTAGATATGGAGCCCTGAAGGTTGCAATGTCCCTGTTTGGCAGATGAGATGCAGTCAAGGGCTTTGTCAACTATGGTGGAGGGGAAAGCCACAGTTAAGGAAAAAGAAAGATGTCTTGGAGGCACCTGTATGGAAAGACTTGACACTGGAGCAAATACAACGGTGACAGAGGAACTGGGAGAATGGTGTGGAGCCCTTACAGGAGGAAGTATAGTCAAGATAGCTGTTTGAATCTGTGCATTTGTAATGGACATTTGTTGCTGACCTATCCCATGGGATGGAAACTGAGAGATCCAGGAAGGGAAGAGTCAGAGATGGAACATGTGAAGGTGAGAGCAGGATGGAAATTGGCAGCAGAACTAATGAATTTTTTCAGTTCTGAATGAGTGCAGGAAGCAGCACTAATAAATTGTCAGCGCACCGGGAGATATGGGGGGGGGGGGGGGGGGTGGGGGGAAGATAGAGAGACGCCTGAGTAGAATTGAAACAAGGACTGTTCTGACTATTCCAACTGTCCCACAAAAAGTAAGGTGTAGCTTGGGCCCATGTGATTTCCCATAACTACACCTTTGGTTCAGAGAAACTGAGTGGAGTTGAAGGCGACGTTGTTCAATGTGAAAATAAGTTGAGCCAGACGAAGGTGTGTGTTGGTGAAGGAGAACTATTTGGGCATCTTTCACAGAAGAAATGGAAGTCCCTCAGACATCATGATATGGGATGGAGGTGTGGAAGGATTGTATGCCCATGGTAAAGATGGAATGAATAACTGTTGCAGTTCCTGCATTCATTCTTTACGTGTTAGTTATTGCCTTTCCCACCAACATGCTTTTTAATTAAGCTCCAAAATCTATCATAGCCAACTCATCCTCATACTTTTATCCTTTTCTTTGCTTAGTTTTAGAACTCAAGTTCCCAATTGAACTAATTCACTTTCTATCTTAATGAAGAACTCTTATCATGTTGTGAGTACTCTTTCCCAACACACACACATTAATTACAAAACACAAACAGCTAGAGGAACTCAGCAGGTGAACAGCATTCGTGGAGGGAAAGGAATTGTCGATGATTTGGTTTAATACTTGAGATATTGAATGCCTCATTTCTCATAGGATGCACATCTATGACTACCAAGTTTTTTTCTTGTAGTGTTGCTTTGCAGTTTTTCAGTGCTTTTAATAGACAAAGTTAATATGGATAAATTCTGAGAGTATATTCAAGGTTACAGCACTGAAAAAGATGCAAACAGGAATGGCATTTATTATCCATTCCTTATTGTCCTCTTAGGTCTCTGCATTTTTAAAGCCTCTTTAATATTTTTTGACAGTGCTCTTAGCAACTTTCCTCCAATAATCTCATATGATTTTGCTTACAGTATATCTGAATCCCTTCCATAATGAATTAAAACGCCTTGGTACCTCAGATGGCACCTAGCCTGATCCTGTCACAGTTAATACCTAGACTCGTGCACTTCCAGCAGGAGTAGGTGATAAGCAAACCTGATCGATTTCTCATCTCTCTGTCCGAAACCAATTTTCATAACCGGGGCAATCAAGGCTAAATGTTGCATTCTGTCACTCTACAATGAGAGTTGGGGAGTCAATCTGAAACCTCTGCTATACTTGGTTCAACTACTTGTTGAGCTACTAGGATAATAATAAACATAAATAGAGCGCATTTCAAAGGCATAAAGGTGGTTAGCCTCCTACTGGTTTTTGTTCAAATTCTTTTGTGGCCGTGCGCCACCCTACCTCTGTAACCCCCTGCAACTCTCCAGGATTCTCAACAATCACCCCTAAATTCTGTTGTTCTCTTCCTGAGCTAAGCTCTTGCAAGATTTTCCTTGACATCTACCACTTGAATCAGGTTGTTGGTCTGCTGTCAAAATATCTGTTTATGTGGCTTGATTTTGATTTTGTTTGATAATACTCCTGGGATATTTTCCTGTGTTAAAAGGCTCTGCACAAATGCAAATTGTTGCCTAATTGTTATAATATCCATTTCATAGTCATTAATACAGACATTTTATAATCTTCTCACAATGCAGTAACTATTTTAGTTATTTTTCTAAATCAACAGAACATTGGAAAGACTAACAAGATTTTTGAGTTAAGCCATCTTGTTACAAATTTAAAAAAAACTGGATGCTGGAAATCTGAAATAAATCAGAAAATGTTGGAAACCCTCAGCAGATCAGACAGCGTCTGTGGAAAGAGAATCAGAGTTAAAGTTTTGAGTCGTTTCAATGCTGCTTCATATCTCTATTTAATACCTGGTGTCTTAAGTCATTCTTTGAGCAGTGCAAGGTTTTATACCTTCAGTGTACACCCTGCATGGTATATAAAGTTTTCAATAAATGATTATATAGTCAGTCTTGTAAAAGAGTTGGGGGGGGGGAGGGGGCACGAGAATGTGAGACTGGGTCAGAAATTTCCAAGTTATGTCAATGAAAATTACTGTGTTATTGTGATTTCAGGGTGTGGATCTTGCTCCAATCCTGGAATAAGGCTGGTTTGGTTTTATCTTGTATTGATTTTGGTATTCACAGGAATGGAGAATGATGACAATACTGTTCAGTATGCTATTGGGCGCTCAGACACTGTGGCTCCTGGAACAGGCATTGATATGGAATTTGATGCTGATGTTCAGACTATGTCCCCGGAAGCTGCTGAGTATGAGACATGCTATGTGACATCGCACAAAGGACCATGTCGAGTTGCCACCTACAGCCGAGATGGACAGCTGATTGCTACAGGTTCTGCTGATGCATCCATCAAGATTCTGGATACCGAGAGGATGCTAGCAAAGAGTGCCATGCCTATTGAGGTATGTGATTAAGGTAGACATCTGTTTTGCACAAGTTCAAATTTAGTTAAGTATGATATCTTTTTCTCTTGCAGGCATTCCTCATTCAAGAAGCAATTATTCATGAACAAAGAGTAGCCTATGTAACACTTTCTTTAATTATAGGCATATACTGAAATCCAGTATGGGATATGGAGATTTGGGGCTTATGGAGTCAAAGAAGGTTAACCACACAGCCTATTGTGTCTGCACTTGTTGGGGAAAAAATGCTACTGTTCCTTCTAGCACAGTCCACACTTCTGAATTCTAATGTGCGTTTAGAGTGAAGATGTTGATGGTTTCTGCTAGTACCACCCTTTCGGGCAATATTCCAGGCTCCTACTACACTCTAGGTGGGGAAAAGTCCTAATCCTCCTATCAGTTCAAATCCATTTTTTTTAACCACTTCAGCTTGTGGAAATAGGTCCTTATTTATTGTATCTCTGTCATAATTTTATTTACCCCAGTTGAGTCACCCCTCAGTCTCCTGTGTTCCAAAGGAAAAAAATGCCCAAGCCTATTCCATCTTTCCTCCCAGCTAAAATTTTCCAGTCCTGGCAACATCCTTGTAAACCTCCTATGTATCCTCATAGATAAGTTTTATCTTTTCTATAATTGGAACTGTACACAATACGAAACCTGTGGCCAAACAAGCACTGAATTTAGTTCCAGCATTGTCTTCCTCTTATTTTCTCTGCCCCAGTCAATAAAGGAGTATCCCACATGGCTTTTTAACCACTATTTCTACCTATTCTGCTACCTTCAAGAAACTGTGGGCTCAATCCAAGATCCTACAGTTCCTCTTCACTCAGGATCCTCCCATTTATTGTCATAGAGTCATACACACAGAACCATGCCCTTTGGCCTACCATGTCCATGCTGACCATCATAGAACACGGAACTAGGAACAGGCTCTTTGGTTCCCCCATGTCTTTGTTGACCATGATGCCCACCTAAACTAAACCTATCTGCCTGCATGTGGTCCATATCCTTCTATTCCCTGCCTGTTCGTTTGTTTGTCTAAATACCTCTTGGGTGTTGCTATTGCATCTGTTTCTACCACCTACACCTGGCAGTGGGTTCCAGGCACCCACCACTCTGTGTGTAAGAAAAAAACTTGCAGTGCATATCTCCTTTAAACTTTCCCCCTCACCTTAAATCTTTAGTAGTCCTTTAGTAGTTTACATTTCCACCTGGGGAGAAAGACTCTGACTATCTACCTTATCTATGCCTTTCATAATTTTATATACTTCTATCAGGTCGCTTCTCAACCTCCGACACTCCAGAAAAAACAACCTAGGTTTGTCCAACCTCTTCTTATAACTAACATCCTAGTGAAATTTTTCTGTACCCCCTTCAAAGCCACCACATGCTTCCTATAATGCAGCGACCAGAACTGCGCACAACACTCCAAATGTGGCTGTACCAAAGTTTTATACAGCTGTAACATGACTTGCCAACTTTTATGCTCAGTGTCCTGACTGATGAAGGCAAGCATGAGATACATCTTCTTTTACCACCCTATCCACTTATGTTGCTCCACTTCAGGGAGCTATGGACTTGCACACCAAAATCCCTTTGTGCATCGATGTTCCTAAGGGTCCTGCCATTCAATGTATACTTCTCTCTTGTACTTGACCTCCCGTAATGTATCACCTCACACTTGTTCAGATTAAGCTCACCACTTCTCCGCCAAAATTTCTAATTAATCTATATCGTCCTGTATCCTTTGACAACTGCAAGCTTACTAATTAGACCACTTACATTTTCATCTAAAGCATTTATATATATATTACAAACAATGTATATTGATTCTGGAAAGGTTCCTATAGAATGGAGGGCATCACTTGAGCTGATTCTGGCTTCCACAGGACATTAATACTTGGGGAAATTCATGCTGCTGAACAGCATCACCCATATCCAAAGAAAAGATGCAAATAGAAAGGTGCTTTTACTTTCCAGCAGGATGTATTGAATAGGGAATAGAAATGAAAACCCCTTTGTTCCCTTTGTAAGATACCAATTATTATCCTAGTTGATATCTGCTAGCTTATCACAACTTGGTCCAACCTTCGCGGCACCAACCCATTGAGTAAACCGTTACTATTTGATGACTAACTTAGAACTTTGTCTTATGACGTGTCTTATGAGCTGGGTTCTCTTCAGTATATATTTTAGCTGTTCCTCACTTAGCAGTCACGTGTTTATTTGTCATTAGATATTTACAAAAATCTTAAGTTTAAGGAGAAATGGATTTTTGCCATAAGGTGTAATTTAAATATACAAAGGCAAGGCTGTACAATGTGGAAAGATTGTAAAAAGTCATGGAGTTAACAAGACATAGAAAAATATTAGAAGTTATTTTTAAAGTCTTTCCACATTGTAATTGCTTGATAATTTAAGAAATCTTTAAATTAATGAGCCATTTAAAATCAGCTGTTCAGATGTCTCACAGCTACTTATGTCAGATTCCTCCATTAAAATCTTCTGCCTTGGGCAAACAAGCTCAGTGTACTTTGTCAAACCTGGCATAAAATCTAATGCCAAGTGAAGCTTGCAGGTGGTTTAAATTAATGCATGTTCATGCTGCCATAATTACAATGTTACCATCTTCAACATCTTCACTAAACTACTGACAGCAATTTTGACATTTTCTCATTTAAGCACAAATTCATAAGCTTGTGTCAGTTTCCCAATGTGATAAAGGTGAATACTGCTATCTTAGACTTCTGTTACTCCGGCAAAATCCAAGCCAATCTCAGGATGTAAAGAACGATGGTCTCCTCTTTCTGATTATTCTTAAGGATGCTGGTTAAGCATTTATAATAATTTAACTGGGAAAGATTAAATAAGCTGAATCATTCTGACCCAAGAGCTACAAGATAGTGGGACTAGTTAATCTAAGTTTGGGCAAAGGGTGAAAAAAATCCACATTTCATCTCAGTATCAGAGTGAAATAATCATTTAGCATTTCGTTCCTGCTTATTATTTAGTAAACCGAAGCATAGATGGACAGTACATCCATTAAATTGAGATGAAAGCAAGATTGGATTCAGCTGTGCAGATTTTCACAGCCAAATAGTGAAACAATATACCAGCAAGAACTGGCCTTTATAAGAGGAGAGAAAATTAACAGGAGTAAAATCAGTAGACTAAAATATTTCTCTTAAGGTGTACTGACACCCAAGCCAGGAGGAAAGTAGAAGCGTTTTGTTTTCTTTAAGCGTTGCTTCGGATCCTTATTGAACTGGATGTGCTGAATGTTTTCACAATGGGAATAATTTTCCGATTTAAAGGGACTTTTGTTTAAAGATTTTATGCATTCTGGCATTGGTCTTGATGCATTCTGTAGTTTTAGTTCAATTTAGAAATATTGAAGGTAATTTGTGCTGATGTTATGCTTAGGAGTACAAGTCCTCTTAAAGCTATGAGATCTTTGGTATCAGAAGCATTTAAAGTTATACTTGTTATTTTATTATGAAACTTTGTGTACTGCACTTCAAAAGCAGGAAGGGGGCACTCTGACCCAAGGGTAGTGTGTGCAGAACAACTTTGTCCTAAACAGCAGTAATTCATTTGCATAATGTGTGATGGATTCATTCATTATTTCAAGATTGTCCCACATTTTTCCTGGGCTCAGATAAATGTTATTTAATGTAGTCTTCATTTCAATTTTTTTTTGGCTCAGTCCATTCACTAATTTGGTCTGAGAGTCTGGATGAGTTTTTGAAGGCTTCTTATTAATGTGGTCATGAGAAGTTGTCACCTGTAGTTTGGTGCATAGATGCTGGGTAACACAACTTCACATAATGAATTATTGCATCCATACTAAATGGAAATGAACAACAGCAAAACATGTTATTTAATTGCAAGAGAAAATTGTTTGTAATATAATATTCTAATTGTTTTAAACAGGTGATGATGAATGAGACAGCACAGCAAAACATGGAGAACCATCCTGTAATCCGCACGCTATATGATCATGTGGATGAGGTCACATGCCTTGCTTTCCACCCCACAGAGCAGATACTAGCATCGGGGTCAAAGGACTACACACTGAAACTTTTTGATTATTCCAAACCTTCTGCCAAAAGGGCATTCAAGTATCTTCAGGTGAGAGATCAAAGTCCATTGTTGCTTCTATTGTGATTTGGTTTCTAATCCCATGATGAGCCTGAGCGCTTTGCACTAGTGAAATCCAGTTTTAATTTAAGTATTGTTTTTCATTAAACTAAGTTTTGTTTATTGATTAACATGATATAAAAGATCACCTAATATAGTGGAGTGTTCCCAGGTTTCCAGCCTATTACTAAAGTGAGATTATCTGTTATTTAATTATTATCTGTTCATGGGATCTTGCTGCCTTTGGTAATCTGATAGCAATGACATTTCAATATAATTCATCCTTTTTAGGTTCTTCAGATGCTCCTGAACAAAAATGGATGTGGGTTATTTCATAACTCTTAATTTTAAGGGTAGTAGTTTTATTTTTCACTTTTCAGCATGTGGATATCACAGACAAAGCCAGCATTTATTCTCCATCTTTAATTGCCCTTGAGAAGGTGGTCAAACCACTGCAGTATTGCTAGTGAAGGTAACCTGTTTCAACACAGTGACGATGCAGAAGCAGTGATATATTTTCAAAACAGCATAATATGCGGAGGTTACGCACTGGGTCCTACTGTTGTTTAGAATGGGGATGTTTTTGGAATTGCATCATTCCATTAATTGATTAATTGTCCACTCCTCATGAAAAGACATGGCAGGACAATAGAGCTTTAATCTGATCTGTTGATTCTGGACTCACTTAACTCAGTCAATTGCTTATTGTTCAATAAGAAAGTATTCCTTTATTGCAGCTTTGCCAGGTTGCCATTTCATTTTTAGGCATCCCTGGTGTCGATCCCAGCATGTCCTTCCGGACTCCTTGAACCACAGTTGATCCCCTGGCTTAATTATAATGATAGAGTGGAAGCATACATCAGGTCTTGAGATTACAGGTTGTGGTGTTGCTGCTGGTCCACAGTGCCTCACAGATGCCCACTTTTGAGGTGCCAAATCTGCTTTGCGTCAATCCCCTTTTAGCACAATGATGGTGCCACACACCATGATAGAATGTGTCCTCAGAATGAGAATGTGACTTTGTCTCCACCACGGCTCCGGAGTTGTCATCCTTTCCAGTGCCGTTGTGGGTAAAAGCGTCTTCAAAAGTAGATTGGTGAGGACAAGTTGAAGTAAATGTTTGGATTTTGGTTCAGTTTTTAGCTGCTGCAGACCCAGTCTGACAGCTATAGTATTTGGGATTCAGCCATCTGTGCTACTGACCCACTTGTGGTGATGGCTATTGAGGTCCCCTACCCAGAATATGTTCTGTGTCCTTGCTACTTTCATTGCTGCTTTGAAATGGTGTACAACTTGCAGGAGCACTAATTCTTCAGCTAAGAAAGGGTGATTGATGATAATCGGTGTTTCCTTGTATTTATTTGATCTGGTCCATGAGATTTTGTGGGATTTGGAATTTGTTGAGGACTCCCAGGATTACTCCCTCTCAACAGCATACCAATGTAATGCCACCTCTGAGGAGTTTGTCCTGTGTGTGAGACAGGAGTGTGATGGAGGAATCTGGGATGTCGTTTGTAAATTACAATTCAGTGTGCGAGACCACATCAGGCTGTTACTTGTTTGGGGCAGGCACGGTAGTGTAGCGGTGATCGTAACACTATTACAGTGCTAACGACCCAGGTTCAATGCTGGCCGCTGTTTGTAAGGAGTTTGTACGTTCTCCCCATGTCTGCATGGCTTTTCTCCGGGTGCTCTGGTTTCCTCCCACATTCCAAAGACATACGGATTAGGAAGTTGTGGGCATGCATTGTTGGCGCCGGAAGCGTGGCAACACTTGCGGGCTGTCCCCAGAACACTACGCAAAAGATGCATTTCACTGTGTGTTCGATGTACATGTGACTAATAGAGATATCTTAATTCATGGGATAGCTCTCCCACTTTAGACACAGGTCCCCAGATTTTCACAAGAATAAGTTTGGAAGGTTGAGCGACCATGGAGCAGCTGTGCCATGTCTGATGCTGGGCACTCTGTCTAGCTTTATCCTTTCTTTTATTTTAACATAGCAGTTATGGTACAACGATATAGTTTTACAAGCCATTTCAGAGCTGCAGATGACTCCAATGTTTCTGTAGTTCTGGAGTTGCATTTAGGCCAAATGTAACAATGGGAAATTTCCTTTCCTGAAGGACATTGGTGAACCAGATGGATTTTTTGAATCTAATATTTTCGTGGTCATCTTGATGAAGGTTGGTTTTTGTGCTTTTTTTTCTTTTAAATTCCAGATTATTAATGAATTTAAATTTCACAGCTTCTATGTAAGATTTGAATTTGTCTCTGTGTTATTCATCCTGTAACTTGCCGACTGCACCGCCCCATTCCTGTGGTCTAATAGACTAATCTTGTTCTCTTCCTCCCAACAAACTGTTGAATTTTGGTGAATTTCAGCTCCACAGTTGGCAGAATTCCAAATGGATATTTTCTGTGGAGGAGCCTTCGTAACTAATCGCTGAGCATTTCAACTAATCCATTTCTCTGCCCAGCCAACCAACCCCTATATTTTCAGATTCATGAAACATTGTCCTTCTCTCCACAGATGCTGTTTGACCTGTTATTTCCAACTTTTTCAATTTTTATTTCATACTGTGTGACTGTTTTTCCACTTGGTACCTGCAAGATAAAGGGAATTGGAAGTGGGCCATGTGGGTTCATGTAATTGTCTGTCAATCATCTCTGCAGCTTACCTTTTATGTTTTTAGGAAGCGGAAATGCTGCGCTCCATCTCTTTTCATCCTTCTGGAGATTATATTCTTGTGGGAACACAGCATCCCACTCTGCGATTGTATGATGTCAACACCTTTCAGTGCTTCGTGTCGAGCAATCCCCGTGATCAGCATAAAGATGCCATCTGTGCTGTGAGCTACAATCCCAGTGCCAATACATATGTCACTTGCAGTAAAGATGGCAACATCAAACTCTGGGACGGTGTATCAAACCGCTGCATCACAACTTACGAGAAAGCCCATGACGGTGCGGAGGTGTGCTCCATTATGTTCTCAAGAAATTCAAAGTATGTTTTGTCAAGTGGAAAGGATTCTATTGTGAAACTATGGGAAATATCAACTGGACGTACAATGGTCAAATATACAGGTAAGAAGAGCTAACTGATTGTGAACTGAAATTTAACTGCATGGTCCATCACTTGCTGTGCATCTCATCTTCAGCAGATCATCACATTGATAATAGGTTTCCTTTTTCCTTGAAGAGGACACAAGGTAACTACAAAGGGAAATGGCTAGATTAAGTGAATGAGCAAAGATCTGGTAAATGAAGTATAGTTTGGGAAAATGAGGATTAAAAAGCATTGTTTAAATAATGAAAAATTGCAGAACTCTGAAAATCCAGGTAACCTGTTGCCTTATGTACAAAAGGCTAGAATGCAGGTACAACAGGTAATTAGGGAAGCTTACAGGATGTTCTCATTTTTTGCAAGAGGTATTGAATACAAAAATGGGGAGATTATGCTTCATTTATATAAGGCCTTGGTAAGACCGATGTACAGTGTTGGTCGTCTTATTTAACGCTTTGGAATGGCAAACTGGAATGGGCAGGTTAAGGAACGTTGGCAGACTAGGCATGAACTTTCTAGAGTTCAGAAGAATGAGAAATGACAATTAAAATATGCAAGATCTTGAGGTGCCTTGGCAGGATGGATGCACAGAGGATGTTTCCTCAAGGAGAATAGGAACTCATCCACTTAAGACAGAAGTGAATTTTTTTCTGTGGGTTGTGAGTCCTAAGAACTCTCTCCCTCAAAGGATGTAAAAGTTAGAGTCTTTGAATTTTTTTGAAGCAGTGTTGGTTAGATTGAGATAAGTAAGGAAGTGAAAGATTACTGGCGCTAGTTGGAAATGCAATGTTGAGGTTACAGTGAGATCAGCTATGGTCTGATTAGCCTGAATCAGATCATGGCTGTACAGTGATGCAGCAGACTCCACTGACCTGGTTCAACTCCATTGACCTGGATTCAGTCATGACTTCCAGTGCTGTCCTTTACCATGGATGCTCCAGTTTCCTTCCACATCCCAAAGACATATTAGTTAGTAGGTTAATTAGTTTCTATAAACTCTTCTAGTGTAGGTGGGTGGTAGGAGAATCAGGATGCAGTTGATGGGCAGGTGAGAGAAATATTAAATGATAGAGTAGGATTAAGAGGCAGGGAGGCCTGTTCCTACCCCTAATTTGTATGTTGGTATATAGAATGCTGATCGATGTGACTGGGTTTTGAGATGCTGTTTTGCTTTTATAGTTTATTAAAATGCCCAAGACTGAAATGAATAGAAAAAATGGCAAAGTAAATTTTGAAAGTCTAATACTAAGTTTGAATTCAACAGAACAAACCTCAGTAATGGAGAGCAGGGGGGTGCACAGGTGGGTGGGGAGAGATTGTATCCTAGGATGCCAGGAGTAGCTATGGAGGAAATAGCAAAAACCACTCACTATTGTTTCAGAATTCCATGCATACAAGCATGATTCTAGGTCAGTGGAGTACTGTTAATGTTGCGTTGCTTTTTAAAAAAGGATAGACCAATTAATTAAAGACCAGTCAGCCTAACCTCTACAGTAAAAAGATTATTGGTTTAAAAAATTTTTATGTAGAGTACTAAATCTTTTATAGAGGTACAAGTTAATCAGAGGTGTTCAGCATGGATTATCTTACCATCATCAAATCTTTGGAGGCGATTGCACAGATAGTCAATGAGGGTAATACTTTTAAAGTCGTCTGTGTGTATTTTCACTAGACTTTTAACAAGGTACCACAGGCAAACTGGTCAGAAGATCTACTTTCATGATGCTAAACCCTTAATATTTCCTGTCACTATTTACCCATCCAAAATTTCCTTCTGCTCTTCGACAATATTTGGATTATCTCTAATTTTGAAGATGGCACAAATTGTTCATGAAGATCCATGCACTTTCCTCCACATGCAGGGCAGCTTTTTGGTCTCCAGTAGTCCCTACTTGTTCCTTAGTTAATGAAAGTCAAAAAACCTGCAGATTCTTAGTCATCGTCGTGCTAGCTATATGTTTCTGGAACACCTCTGCTTTTGATTTTTTTTCTTGGTGTACTTTTGTGCTCCTTTTTGGTTGTCCTCATTTCCTTTTACTTTCACACAGCACTAGCTATCAGCTCTTGGTATCTGAAGTACTGTTCTTTTTTTGTCCTGTCCCAGACTGTACACTCAACATCTATGGGACTAGTTCTTGCGACTTCACATTTCTACATTGTAGAAATATATGTGCTGAGCCTCACTACATCCTTGAATGCTTTTCAATGTTCTGACATTTATTTTCGCACAGCTGTTTAAAGTCCCCTTTTGCTGAATTGCATTTTATTTTTGTAAGACTAATATTTCTATAATTGAGAACCTTTATTTGTCATCTTTGTCCTTTTCCATAATGATACTATATCTAATTGAATTACCTTCACCAAAATGTACTCAAATGCATACTCTTTCCAAGTGCCCAACTTCATTTTCAATAACCACATCCAGAACTCTTGTCAGGCTTGCTATGTGGTGACTTAAAGAAAAACTTCCCTGAATGCATTTTAAGAATTTGCTCCATAAGAGCTGTTTCTGAGATCCCCGTCATGGAAGAAGCTGATTTTTGGCCAATTTGATCACTCCAGATGATAGCAAACAATGGCTGAGAGCACTGGATACTGCAAATGCTGTGGGAGTTGACAACATCCTGGCTGTGGCACTGAAGGTTTGTGCTTCAGAACCAGCCACGCCTTGAGCCAAGCTGTTTCTTGGAGTTTAGAAGCATGAGGAGTGACCTTATTCAAATATATAAGATTCTAAGGGGGATTGACGGGGTAGATGTGGAGATGTTTTCACTAGTGGGAAAGTTGTGAACAAGTGGACGTAGCTACAAAATAAGGGGCCAGGTGCATAGAAATTTATACCTTCAGAGGGTAGTGAGCCTTTTGAATTCTCTGCCCCTGAGGGTGGTGGAGATCAGATCATTAGATATATCTAAGGTGGAGATGGACAAATATTTGAAAGATCGAGGAATTGAGGGTTATGGGGAACTGGAAAAGAAGAGCTGAGGCCAGCATAGCTCAGCCATGATCATATTCAACAGCAGTGCAGGCTTGAGGGACCTGGTGGCCTACTCCTGCTCTTTATTTTTTGTGTTCCACTATAATGACAACACTGGCACCTGCCAAACAATGTGGAAAATTTCTCAGCTATGTCCTGTTCACAAAAAGCAAGACAAAATCCAATCAGTTTGCCCTCAAGGTGATGGCAGGTATTGGTGACAGTTCTATGAAGTGGCACATACTTGCAAATGATCTGCTTACTAATGTCTAGTTTGGGTTTCACCTGGTCATCTTGGCTCCAGATCACAACCTTGGTCCAAACATGGATCAAAGAGATGAATTCCATTGGTGAGGTGAGAGTAAGGGAGCCTTTGAAAGAGCCACGGAATATCTGAAGTCAATTGGCACCAGCAGCAAAATGTTCCAATGATTGCAGTCATACCTTGCAGCAATGAAGGTGGTTCTGTTTGGTTAGCGGTCCCTGAACATTGCTGCAGGAGTTCTTTAAGGCAGATTTGAAGGCCCAGGCAATAACAGTCTTCCCATCATGAGGTCAGAGTGGGAATGTTAACTGATGATTTCAGTATTCAATTCTAATTATAACTCCCAGTAAATGAGTTAGTCCATGACTGCATTTCAGGTATGGGTTGATAAGTGACAGTAAACATTCATACTCTAAAGTTACTGTCTAACTACTTAACATTAATAATCAGTGACATTACTGTCACCAAGTCCCCACTATCAATGTACATGAGGGTTGCATTGACCAGAAACTACTGAGCCTGCCACCTGTTCTGTGGCTACAAGAGCAGAGCAGAGGCAAGATATCCTGCAGTAAGTGCCTCACCTTCTGACGTTTTTTCAACTATAACACACCCATCAAGAGTTTGATGGGATACAGTCCACTTACATGAATGGGTACAACTCCAGTGATACTCAGAACTTTGACATCATCCAGGATAAATTAGCCTGCTTGATTGGCACCCCATCCATGTTAATTACATCTACCACAAAATGCACAACATTTATTCACCCAGGCTATTACTGACAATACCTCTCAATCTCACAACTTCATCAAGTGGGACCTTTATAAAACACAAGTTTCGACTGCAGCAGGATTACTATGTTCATCTCTGGACACCGCACTTCAGGAAGGATGGAATTGTTTTGGAGGGAGTGAAGACAGATTTATTAAAACAATTCAGGGGGTAAGGAACTTTAATTTTGTTATATGAACTGGAGAACTTGGGATTGTTCTCCCAACAGGTTGGAGGAGGTTGTGAGGAGATCTGATAACAGGTATTTAAAATTATAAAGAGAGCAGATAGAGAGAAGACAAAGAAATGATGGTCATTGGCAAAAGAAAATCTTATATTGTGAATTGTTACAGTCTAGATTGCACTGACATGTTTAGTAGTGGAGTCTCATTAAATTTTAGCATGCAAAAGGTTGTGTTAGTACTTGAAAGGAAAGGTTGCATGACTGTGGCGAAAGGGCAGGGTTGGTCTTGTATAGAGCCAGTCCAAACTTGACAGGCCAAATATTTGCCTTTTTTACTTTGTAAGGATTGTGATTCTGTAATCTCTATCAGTGAGAGGATTAAGGATGTTAGAAAAATGTCAGAACACAAAAAGAATTAAGAGGAAAGGCCAGTCATTTTATCCATCCTTGATAACTACACAATTGCCATTACTACTGTTCTGCATGTGTTAATGTAATTTGAGGACAGAATTTAGCTGTCTGCATGCCTCTGAATGTTGAAAGTTTTATCAGGAACAGACAATAAGAGTTGGGGGACCAGAGACTTGACTCTGCCCCAAAAAAAATTGCAATATATTATTCCAATATAAATTATTGCCTTCAGTCAGGAAGGCAAAACACTATTGATAGTGCATGGTTTGGATTCAGCAAAAGACCAAAAACCTTTTGCTTAATGAGATGTCTGTAGTAATATCCCAGCTCCCCTATGCTCAACCTTTACTTTGCTGTGCAGATCAGCATCATGCACAGATCTGGTTTGACAGCGGACAAGTAAACAGTTGCTGAGGGAAAAGCTTTACAGGTAGCTCCTGTAAATATTTTAGTTTCCCTTCCTAGAAACTGGCAGATGCTAGGAGTATGAGGTGTCTTTGCACTGTTGCACCTGGGATCAATATATGTCTAAGGTGGGCAAGTGTCTGCCACACAGATTAGAGTGAAAAAAGATAGTCTGAAGGATAAAAGTGGGAAGATGTAGAATTGGTAAAAATGATCAGAAAAATTAAGAAACCAGAAAAGGGAAGAAATGTGAGAAAGGGGAAGGAAAAACAGGAAGAAAGTCTGAGGTTTAAGCCAACTTTTAAATGCAAAAAAAAGGAAATCAGTTTGTCAGTGTAAATGTAAAGAATGTACAAAGAAAAATGAATGAACTGCTAATTAGGCTGGGGAAGAGGCTGTCAGGAAACCTTGGTCTGAACCCAAGTTTAAAATACTGTCATGTATTTTTGGTTTAAAGTCTCACCAAATTCTGTTTGTTGGTATTGCAATGTGACCTCATTTGAGGTTTAAGTAGGAACTCAGAGAGTGAGGCTATGGTTGAAGGAACACCTGTCAATGGTAAGGTAAGGGAAATAAAGGTGGGGCAATCAAAAGTAGAGAGAATTTGGAGAATTGCAAAGATGGAGGAGGTTACAGAGATTGAAGAGAAGAAATGTCGTGGAGGAACTTGAACATAAAATTAAGAATTTTAAATTTGAGGAATTCGGTCAGTGTAGATCATAGAGGATAGGTGTGACTGGTGGGGGATCATTTGGTGTGGATAAGATGGAGTTTTGGGAAAGCTGAAATATAAGATGATGCCATATTGGATATTATTTCCCTGTGATTGTTTTCAGCATAAGGCATTTATACCTCCTGAAGCTTGTGTTTCAAAACCATGCATAGACAATGTGCAGCAAACAAGCTGAATATTCTGAGCCACAGGGCCCCTGTTTCAAGATATGAATGCATATGCCACGTTGAAGTTTGTGTTATGAGGCATTGTCATACTTTGAAGTGATGTCTTTCATATTGGATGTTAAACAGCAAGATGCTTCTGCTTCCAGGTGAATAGACCAAAAATAATTGACTTGAAATTTTGAAGAGCCTAGTGTACTGGCCAATATTGTATCCATAAACCAAAATGATGATAAGTTACCTAGTCAATGCCATTGTAGTTTCTGGGCTTTGGTAACTGCGCTTCAGAATGACTTAACTGGTTATAAAGCACTTTTGAACATCCTGTAAATGCATGTGCTTTTTATTGAATTTAGAGAGTTGTGAAATTTACAAAGCATGAGAAGGTCTGGTGCAAGAAAAGTAACTGACTTTACACTCAGTACTGTTTTTTTTTCCCAAAGTGAAATTAATTTTGCAAACCGTGAGCTGGTTACACTTACAAAAATTTTGGGCACCTTTGATTTGAAGTTTTATTTGAGCTTTCTAAATTAGTGTGACTTTGGAAGCCATCCGTAACCAATCTGCAGACTGGTAATGCATAATTGGACTTCCTCAGAATCCTAAAACATGTTAGTTCCTGATTGTCGTATAACCATAGAACCATACAGCACAAAACAGGCCCTTCGGCCCACCATGTTGTGCCGTCCATCAAACCACCCTCACACTGCCTAACCCCTTCCTCCCGCATATCTCCCCAACCCACACTCCTCCATATGCCTATCCAACAAGCTCTTGAACCTGTCCAATGTATCTGCCTCCACCACCACCCCAGGCAGTGCATTCCATGCACCAACCACTCTCTGGGTGAAAAACCTCCCCCTGACATCTCCCCTGAACCTCCCACCCATAACCTTAAAGCCATGCCCTCTCGTCTTGAGCATTGGTGCCCTGGGAAGGAGGCGCTGACTGTCTACTCTATCTATTCCTCTCAATATTTTATATACCTCTATCATGTCTCCTCTCATCCTCCTCCTTTTCAGTGAATAAAGCCCTAGCACCTTAAGCCTCTCCTCATATGCAATACTCTGTAAACCAGGCAGCATCGTGGTAAATCTCCTCTGCACCCTCTCCAACGCCTCCACATCCTTCCTATAATGAGGCGACCAGAACTGAACACAGTACTCCAAGTGTGGCCTAACTAGAGTTTTGTAAAGCTGCATCATCACCTCGCGGCTCTTAAGCTCAATCCCGTGATTTATGAAAGCCAACATCCCATTGGCCTTCTTAACTGCTCTTTCCACCTGAGGCAACTTTCAATGAATTGTGAATATGAACCCCCAGATCCCTCTGCTCCTCCACACTGCCAAGTACCTTGCCATTTACCCAGTACTCTGCCCTGGAGTTTGTCCTTCCAAAGTGTACCACCTCACACTTCTCCGGATTGAACTCCAGCTGCCACTTGTAAGCCCAGCTCTGCATCCTATCAATATCCCTCTGTAAGCTCCGACAGCCCTCCACACTATCCACAACACCACTGATCTTAGTGTCGTCCGCAAACTTACTAACCCAGCCCTCCACCCCCTCATCTAAGTCATCTATAAATATCACAAAAAGTAGAGGTCCCAGAACCGATCCCTGCGGGACACCACTAGTCACTGCCTTCCAATCCGAGGGCACTCCTTCCACCACAACCCTCTGCTTTCTACATGCGAGCCAATTTCTAATCCACACAGCCAAGCTTCCTTGGATCCCTTGGCCTCTGACCTTCTGAAGAAGCCTACCATGAGGAACCTTATCAAACGCCTTACTAAAATCCATGTAAACCACATCCACCACACTGCCCTCATCGATCTTCCTGGTCACCTCCTCAAAGAACTCTATTAGGCTTGTGAGGCAAGATCTTCCCTTCACAAAGCCATGCTGGCTGTCCCTAATCAGTCCATGATTCTCTAGGTGTTCATAAATCCTATCCCTTAGAATCCTTTCTAATAGCTTACCACCACAGACGTGAGACTCACCGGTCTATAATTCCCTGGCCTATCCCTATTACCTTTTTTGAACAAGGGGACAACATTCGCAACCCTCCAATCCTCTGGCACCATCTTTAAGTTGTACAAAGTGATCCAAAAGCTGAGGTCCATTTCATCAATTAATTATTGGAATGGAACATCAGCAGACTGTAATTTGGGATTGGGGCATACAACTGTTGAATTTTGCTTTCTGCTTGTAGCAAGGCCTCTTGAATACAAATTACACATACATGCCTGAAACTGACCCTCAGAAGGTTTGCAGATGGGTGTTCATCTGATGCCTGTTTCTATACATTCTATGCTTTCCCCATTTCCTTAAATTGTTGACTGCACTGGAAGGCAGTGGCGCTGAACTAAAAGATGATTCTTCATATGTTAGCTTTGGATGCTGTCAGACTGGTTAACTGTGGGGAATGGCATATCACAGCCTATCCTGATTCTTAGTCAATGTCCACATACCCTCTTTCAGCAGGATCAGAATTCAAGATTGATAGCTGATCTCATCCCTAAACACTGGGTACTAAAATGAAATTGATTGAAAGTGATTGATTTCAGCTAATTTAACTCTAGGTCCTTGGTTAGTTTAGCTGAGATCAAGTAACTTGATGCAGGCTGTAACAGCTATTCCATAAGGTTAAAAAACATGATGGAACTGAAGTTACATTGTAAATTGTAAGTACTCATTAATATTAGACTGGAATTGTTCTAGAATATAGAACAATTACAGCACAATTCAGGCTCTTCGGCCCACAAAGCTAGGCCGAACATGTCCCTACCCTAGAAATTACTAGGCATACCCATAGCCCTCTATTTTACTCAGTTCCATGTACCTATCTAAAAGTCTCTTGAAGGACCCTATCGTATCAGCCTCCACCACCATTTCCAGCAGCCCACTCCACGCACTCACCACTCTCTGAGTAAAAAACTTACCCCTGACATCTCCTCTATATCTACTCCCCAGCACCTTAAACCTGTGTCCTCTTGTGGCCACCAATTCAGCCCTGGGGAAAAGCCTCTGACTATCTACCCTATCAATACCTCTCATCATCCTATATACCTCTATCAGATCCCCCCCTCATCCTCCATCTCTCCAAGGAGAAAAGGCCGAATTCCCTCAACCTGCTTTCATAAGGCATGCTCTGCATTCCAGGCAGCATCTTTGTAAATCTCCTCTGTACCCTCTCTATGGCTTCCACATCTTTCCTGTAGTGAGGTGACCAGAACTGAGCACAATACTGCAAGCGGGGTCTGACCAGGGACCTATATAGCTGCAGTAATACCTCACGGCTCCTAAATTCAATTCCCCGATTGATGAAGGACCATACACCATATGCCTTCTTAACCACAGAGTCAACCTGCGCAGCCGCTTTGAGCATCCTATGGACTCGGACCCCAAGATCCCTCTGATCCTCCATACTGCCAAGAGTCCTACCATTAATACTATATTCCGCCAACATATTTGACCTACCAAAATGAACCACTTCACACTTATCTGGGTTGAACTGCATCTGCCACTTCTCAGCCCAACTCTGCATCCTATCTATGTCCCTCTGTAACCTCTGACAGCCCTCCAAACTATCCACAACACCCCCAACCTTCGTGTCATCTGCAAACTTACTAACCCACCCCTCCACTTCCTCAAAGTGGTATTCTGCTATCTCACCAGTCAACCCAATATCCTTTTCATATTCCAGATTTTGATGTTCTTTGTGTTTTAATAGTTTCAAAAGAGAATAGGGTTTTAGCATTTACTAAAAGATGGTAAGGTTTGTTTTTATGACCAGTTTTCTTCAAAGTAATTTGCTATAGTTTGACTGAAAGTGGCATTTCTCTAATAGCTTAAGGGAGGTTCAAGCTTTTGCCTTGATACTAGTGTCATGGCTTAGAATTTGTGCTGTATTGTTGGATAAATCCTAAAAACAATTTATTTCAAAATCTGAAGGCAATTCAATGAAAAAGAAAGTTAAACTCAAATATAACTGAATTGGCTGGGCTTCAGGCACTAGACAGCCAGGTCCTAAAGGTTGTATGTAACCCCAGAACAGCAGGTGGACACCACTGCAGTTGTCTAACCCCTTGCCATTCTTCATGCATTCTAGAAAGTTAGTGTTGGGAGCTCCTTGGATTATTTGAGATGGCAGGAGAAATTACATCTGAGCCCTCAACTAATGACCTCAATACAGATCAGTAGGAATCCCTAGAAAGCGAAGAAATGAGAACTCTGGCAAATTTTGTTCTTGTATACTACCGTCAATTTAAAATTCAGACCATCTTGGTAGAATGACTCATTACAGTCTTTGGAACTTTGAATTTGCTGAACAGCTTCATTTCTTTTTGTAATGAGTATGGCGTATGATGGATTAAAATCCACAGTCAAGGAATATTTCCTAAAAGAGCCATGGGAGAGTAGTAGCAGTATTAGAGGAATTACAAAAAGCCACTTATTTATTTTCCAGGCATGGAAAGGGCAGAAGTTATTGCCTATCACTTCCTACCCTTGAGTAGATGGTGGTGAATTGCCTTATTGAACTGCTGCCATCCTTCTGGTGAATTCTGATATTCCCACAATACTATCAGGACAGAAGTTCCAAGATTCCTAAGAGAATAGTTTGCAAAACATATCAAATGCTAGATTTCATGAGTACAAAAGCAGGGAAGCTAGTATGCTGAAACTTCATAATGTTTTGGTTAGGCCATGGTTAAAGATTTGCATTCAAGAAGACAAACAAATATCTAGTTAGAAGATAAAGTAGTGGATTGGAATCAGACTACTAGAAGTACTCTGAAGGTGCCAGGGCCCAGAACATTGCAGGTTGTTGACTGCAGTGGTATCCAGAAGGGCAGATTAACATTACATTAGCCACGGGGATAATCATAGAAATAATTATTATATAAATGGTTGGAGACTTGGCATTCAATTCTAAACTTATTTGCCATTGTCCAAGATTAGTTAATAATCACAGTCTTCAATATTTGGGGCTTTTGTTTAGGTATGTTTCCAGAGATTTCCATGACACATGACACTGGTCAGAGTTGAGGCAAATATAGTGCACCAAGTGCTGATGTAGCTACTTCAGTACAGACCTGGGATTATATTTGGAACTTTCCTGTTCTCTGTGGCTCGTTTTCACTTTTACTGACTGAACTACACTTTTTTTTTAAACCAAATATTGAGCTTCTTGGCCAGTATGAATTGCATGCAATTTGGGAGGGGAAGGGAAAAATGGTTTCATTGGAGATAGGGTTTTAAAGCTGAGAAGGACCCTTTTAACACATTGTGCCAGTCAGCTTAATGGAACTAGACACAAAAGTATTAGAGAAACAAAGGACTGCAGATGCTGGAATCTAGATGAAAAGCACTATGATGCTGGAGGAACTCAGCAGGCCAGGCAGCATCCATGCAGAAAAGCAGGTGGTCAATGTTCCGGGTCAGGACCCTTCTTCAGTACTGAAGGTGGGAAAAGGGGAAGCCCAATATAAAGCAAAATTATTGATTGCAGTCTCTTATTTGTATTTTTTTTCCATCTAGGAGCAGGATTGAGCGGTAGACAAACACACCGTACCCAGGCAGTTTTCAACCACACTGAAGATTACGTGCTTCTCCCTGATGAAAGAACGATTAGCCTTTGTTGCTGGGATTCACGTACAGCTGAGCGCAAGAACCTCCTGTCTCTTGGTCACAACAATATTGTTCGCTGCATCGTGCATTCGCCTACCAATCCTGGTTTCATGACATGCAGTGATGACTTCAGGGCTAGATTCTGGTATAGAAGGTCTAGCACTGATTGATTGAGACATTCAAAGGGAAAGGAATGAGGAAGTAGAGAAGCTCACAACCTGGTTCCTATACATTGAGAAAAAGTTGGGAAGTTTGTAGGAATTGAAGTTTTTTCAACTTGGTCATCTCTCCTCTATTGTGTTCTAAACTTTCGTCTAAATTCATGCTAAAATATGGTATTACCCAGTTAGTTTTAAGGTGCCATGCTGATTGGCCTCCGCAAGTCAATGGGCTGTTTGGCCCATGTTGGTTTTATTCACTTTATTCCTGAAAGAGAGACATCTTGCAACATGAGGAATGACAGGTTTGTGTTCTCATGTTATCTTCCTGCAATTTAAACTAAAAAAAATCCTAGCTTTGAGTCATGGGACCAGTAAAGGTATTTCAATCTCAGAACTCAAGCCATTGCTTTCATCACTTAGATGATGCAACACCGAACTTTAACATGCGAGGTTGAAGTTACTGGTGTGAAAGATCACTAAATTAGCCCAGAATTCTTTCAGTTTAGGATTTGGCAGAAATTGAACTTTGTGTGTACTCCTGCTTTTTAAATATTTCTTGATATTATTAGATTGAATTTATTTTCCAAAATATTAATCATTGGCATCTTGCCATAGTGTCTGCTCTTTATACGTAAACTGCAGGTTGAATGTTGGCAGACAATTTACTCAAGTGGGCATCACAGTGAGAACAGCTGAGTTGAAATTAGTGAAGCACCTTTGGGACCTTGTCGTTTACAGTTCACAAGACATTGTCTTTACCGAGTGAGCTACTGGGGTAGACCTGTTTAAAAAATATGTATCGGTCTGATTCTTGAGTGATATTAACTCATTGTCTCGCATTACTACCCAAGCATTTCACTCTAGTTTTGTAAAGTTCAAGTTGTTTCTCCTGACTGGACTTCTGTTTGGAAGGACAAAATCTATAATTTGGGCAGCTAGATATTGATGACTGTTTGATTGGATGTAGTATGACATTTGCCATTGCCACAGTTGAATATTCTTGAAATCCTATTTACCTGTTATAGCTGACCTGTAATTTTCTTATCTCAGTTTGTGAGGCAGTGGCCTGTTACTATTTCAGGATAAAGTTTTTCTTTCTCACCAAAACTATCATAGCATGAAACCTGTTTAAAATGGAATGCCATGTCCCTGAAATTTACAAAATGAGAGCATGGAGCTTTTAATTTGCTTTAGTATTTCCAAACTGGTGGGTGTAAATGCTAGTGTCATGAAATGAATTTGGATTATCCGAATGTAGGTCCTAATAAGCTTGGACCTAGAGCATAAAACTGCTACTAACTTAGTACAAAACTAATATTCTCTCTCAGAATGATTCAAGGCAAGTCATGTGAAAGATGATGAGCAAAAATAGCCTCTGTCCTTTCCTGTATTTCACATATAGTCTGAGAAGAATGTCACTATTGAACATAAATTTAGGGTGAATGCTGACTCTACACTTCCATTTGCTTAATGATCAGTGTTGCTTATAAGTCAGTATTTACATGTAATCTCTACATTCTTTTTGGATGTTCTTGTCCCAGCTACCTTTTTGATATGTTTTAAGTCAAAGTTGGCATCTAATAGTCTAAAAATTGATCCTATTTTCATATTAATAAAGTCTTACATTTATAATATGCAAGATCACTATGAAGATAGTTCATTTTTCCTTGTGATGTATTTGTAGCCTATCAGCCATACAACGTTGTGGCTATATTGTTGGCAGCTTAATAGTAATGAATAAACTTGAAACTGACTACTGTTTACTATTGTAGTTGTTATGAACCCCTTCAATTTCCTCTCAAATGACTTCTGAGCTAAGGTTCCACATAATACTGTACAAAGTTCTATTATTTGTGAATAACTCTTGAATAATTATTGTGTGGATGAACTAGTGTACCAAATTGACCAAAGTTCCTTCTCTCCCATGATATTTACACACAGCCATTTGCCAGTAGGGGGTCATTGGATCAGGAGCTAAAAACGTCTACTTTTACCCTTTTTTTCCCGTGGAATCCCGTGGCAGATTTGAGTATCCTCACTGTCTTTCCAGCTTACCTGGCAGCACTCTCAATTCATTCCCTTCCCAGAATTCGAGTGCTTAATCTAGACTGACACTTGCACATGGTACTGATGGGTTGTTGCATTATTAGGTGCAATTTTTCAGGTGAGTTATTAAATTGTGACATCAGATAGACCCATGGGAACTTTTAAGAAAAATATCTTTCTTTGGTGTTATGGTCATCCTTAACAAAACCAGAAACACTTTGATTTTTAACAATTCCAGTTGGGATTTTTGATCATGTCAAATTTATAATTCTAAGCATTCGTTCCCAAAGATCTAGTCCTTTGAGAAAGTAGAAACTGCTGCTGCCAAAGCAAGTGGATCTTGGAATTTCAAAGATAAATGAAAGGTTCTCCATTATAACTTTTTAACTGGATGACAATGGCTTCCTTCTGTGCAATCTATGTGTGACTCTCTGCTCTGACCTGCAGACTCACTAAAGGGAAATTTGTTAAATTAAGGGTAACATTTCATTTAAGATCCCCTTTGAGAGATTTCCCTGTAGGAGATGCATCCTTGTGTAAGCAAATTGCAATCTACAGAGCTGACAGATATTAGTATTAGTGATCAAGAGCCCTGTGATGTGCCTTTCTCTAGCTTGGGCACAGGATACAATTGTAAAACCTCAACTCTACATAGCTACCACAGTGTTATGACAACCAAATGATTTCTTCATGTGTAAACTGGGATAAAAGTTTTCAAAAGTACTTGTCCATGAGGAAAATTAAAACCTTACCCAGTGCTGACCTCAGCTAGTATCTGCGCAGACTTGTCATCATCACCAGATGGCTGTTTTTTTTCTCTCTTGCCTTTTTGAGAGCTGCTGAGACTGATATCAGATTTGTCGATAATAGCACATCTGTCAGGAAATGAAATTGGAGGAGGAAGTACTGAAGTTACAGAATAAAAGGTAAAGCATATCTAAGAAGGCTGAACAACTGCTAATTGACAAAGGAGACAAAAGTCCAGGAAAGAAAGTTGATAGACAACTAGAAGTCCTAATGGATTCAACATGTCCAAGATAGAACAGTCAGCAGAACTGACAGAACATTGAACTGCATGGCCAAACAGAAGAATGCGAGTTGGGGAAGGTAGTGGTTAAACAGTACAGACTGCCCTTGAATACTTCCCATGGATTAAACACATGGAAAAGTTTACTCAGAAAATTACTTGAAATTAAAGCTTAAGAGTTAGTTTTAATGGAGTAAAAGATAAATATAGGATTGATAGGAAAAATGTGTGTGAAATATATTTACCTGGAGTGATAGTGGGAATATCTACATCATTTGAAGTGCAATTGGATGTGCAGAGATGGACACTGACCTCTGATATCATTGGTGCACCTACACGGCACAGTAACACCCCCAGCGAGCTATGCCAAAGCATAGTCTAGACTGGAGCAGTGGGCATAAGGTGATCATTGGGGGACTGTCACTGTTGCGTAGCACTGTCACTGTCAGAGTGACGTCACTATCAGAGCACTGTTGGAATACTCGATCAGAGTATTGCAATGAGAGTGATGTCACTGATGTTGCCATCAACAGTAGTGCCATCTTCGAGTGCTGTGGCTTTCTTCAAGAACAACAAAACAACCAAAATATAAAATGCCCTCTACAACCACTAGGGTGTCCAAAGGCTATGGAAGGCCTCATGAGTAGCCATGACCATGATGTGCTGCCGCTTCAGGGGCAGCTAGGCATGAACATAACCTTGGAAGAGGGCAAGCATCCAGGACGGACAGACCTTCTGATGACCCATTGACTGGAGCTGTGAATGACCGCCTTAGCCATTGCTTTTATTGTTGGAGTGTTGCCTGATTGGAGTGTTACCAATTGTGAAAACTGGGAGACTATCCCTTTTGGAGTACGGTTCCTGTCAGAGTGCTGTTGCTGTCAAAGTGGCTCCATTAGAGCATTTTCACTGTCAGGGCGCCCACTTATGGAGTGCTGTCCCCTGTGGAGCACTGCTTCCATCTGCATGCCTGAGCCCTTTGAAGCTCTGTCTCTGCCACTGTGAGAGTGCTAGATCTCCACTATTGCCTGAGCACTTGTGGTAGATCACTCTTGGAGTCTGAGGAAGAGTGAAACATGGCTCCATCTGTTCCCCTAGTGTCATTGGATTTTATGTCCACCCATTTCAAGGAACATTAGAGGAACCAATATTTAAGACTGAACCAAACAAATCAAAAGTCATTAATTGGTTTTAATGATTTGGGGAAGTCTAAAGTAATCAAAGTCACAATAAAAAGGCCAAGTTCTTTCTTTATAAAGCTTAATATCTAAAGGTTAGGTGAGAAGAGCACAAGGAAACTTTTTGATTGGAACTGTACTAAGACCAGAACCATCTGAAAACAAGTGAGTGTCCTCCAACAGTTTTCTCCATTCAGTTTTGAATGCCTGCAGTATGCAAGGGCATAAAACCCTTTCGTCCCAGCTGCAGACAGCAGATGGGTATGCTGAGCAGAACTGAATTTCTCCAATTTCATAAAAGTACTTAATGTTTTGGGGAAAGACAGGATCATTCTCCATCCTTTTGTAAAATAAACCTCTCTTACTCTTGAAAAAGGATAAGTATCTCATCAGTTGTGATGGAAAGTTTTTTTTATCCATTCTAAGGACGTAAGTTGTGACTTGAATTTATGCCATTCTGTTTTCAGCAACCAGGTGACTGGCAGTGTGAAGTATTGGGTCACTTGTGATGATGATTGAGTTAAACAAGCCTCTTTTAAGTTTTCATGTCAGTCAGGATCTCACATTAATGTTTTATATTGTGTTCCTTTCCCTGTACTTCACTGGCTGCCTTAAGTGTATCTGTGCTACTCACGTCAATCACTTCCTCTGGTAGCAAATTCCCCTTTTACAGCATTCTTCAAGTTTGTCCTGATTTCCTTATAAAATTTAATACTAGCTATATTCAACATATAGCCCCACTGTTGGATTCCTCTTGTAGAACAATATCAAACGGGTTTCAATAAACACCCAAGGTTAGTTCCATACGTGATACGAGTTAGCCTGTTACTTGGGTGGTAAATATAATGAAAGTAAGTCCAAAGACGTTTTGTATCTGAGCCCTGTGGGGATCAGAGATGGTGGGGAGGAGGGGGAAGAGAAGGACCAGTGAGATAACCTACACATAGAAGCAAAGGATATGGGGAAGGCTTTTATGAAAATTTTGAGGCTGCTCTCACATAGTCTTTATTAGTGGTTACAGTCCTATGGTGTGCATCCTTATTATGAGAATGGATTGCATTCATATAGCATGTTTCATGATCTCATAACACATAAGAGTGCTTTATAGTGACAGTAGTAGTTTTATAAAGTTGCTTGTGGAGTAATTACTGACCAGCATCCTGGGTAGAATTCCTCTCCTTCATTATAGGACCACAGGATCTTTAAAATCCACTTGGGAGAATCATGATTAAACATCACGTTTTAACTCCCAAAGTATAGTATTCCCTCCATACTTAGATTCTCAAGTTTTACTAGTGGAACTGGAATTCACAATCTTCTGACTCAGAGGTGAGCTAATTGAAATGATACCACTTACTTATCTGTACAGTGTCCAAACCAGCTGTGTTGTGCCATTTTTGCACCGATGGAGTTGCAACCTACTAGAAGCATGCACTCTCACTGCAGTGTACCATAGGTATGGAGGGGTTTAGGGAGAGAGACACTGGTGGTGGAATGATGAGTATTGGGGATACACAAATGGCTGAGGGCAGAGTTGTAGGGTTGCACGGGGTTACAGGGATATATAGTGGTGAGGGAAGGGAGGAATTTTAAAACAAGGATGAGAAATCTAACTGGACTGAGAATGAATGAAGGTCACTACAATGATGACAAATGAACAGGAATTGGTTAGGGAAACAGCAGCTGAGTTCTGAATGCATTCTGTTTCTTGCAGGACCTAACTGAAGAGTGAAAATTGACCGATCAATATCTTTCCCCTCTACAAGTGCAGAGACTAATTGTTCTTCCTCCCTGATCTCTCCTCCCACCACCCTCACCCCCCCACCCCACCCCCACCCCATCTCCTCTGCCAGAGAACAATTCATTGATGATCAACTGTGAGCCTTTAAGGGTTGGTACTTCACATAGTTGTGAGTCCTCTTTGTATTCATATGAATTCTGTATACTGAGCATAAAGCTGCAGCTCAGGAAACCACCAGAGCCATAAACTTCCTTAAAACAGTTCCGCGAAACTTTACACAATCCTGAGACAAAGAAGTAGTTGGAATTTAAATGGCAAAGTTCCACTATTAACATGTAGTGGGCTTTCCTATTCACTATTTCTAGCTATAAGTGTAACGGAGTTAGAAAGTGGTATGTTTCAGTACCTGTGCACAGTTGCTATTCACCACTGTGGTTGCATCTGCAGTCCAGATAGTGGTTAAGTATATTTTGGAGGAGGGAACTGTCTTTCTCTAATTAACAGTGACGTTTGGGTACACAACTGCTGTTTTGAATGTCTTTCAAACCCCAATGTGACAGTGATCATCAAGGATACTCAACAGCACTAACCATACAACTGCAGTGGGTGCTTCTGACTCCTCTGGTACCCACTTCACACACTGAATTCAGACACCAGTCTGGCATGTTAAGTGTATGGACAGTGGAAAGTTCCAGTTTAAGAAGAAACCTGTTTTGAAGTTGTTTTGATTTTTGTTCCTTTCTCGCTCACAATGGCAGAAATCTCTGGATCCATTACACCAGGTGATCTCGGTCTCCAGGTATGGACTTTTATTATTCAAAATGTTACAAACACATTGAGCTGTGGCTCTTGCTGTTGCTTCTGTGTGAACTTAGCTGCCAGCTTGTAACTCTGTGGGTTCTGCTCTGCCTACTATTAGTTCTTGTTTTTGCTCATCCTACTCATTCTGGTACCCCTTGTCAGACAAGGCTTTAAGTAGGGAGTTTGAGGAATTCAGGTGAATATGAAAGGTCCCATTTTGATCAGCAAAAATTACCATTTTCCAGGTATCCACATAGCATTTGTCCCTTAGCTGGTCTGGAGGTGTCCACACATCAGGCCACAGCTGTTGGTTGGGGTGCAGTGTTGGTGGGGGGATATGGATGGGCAGCTCTGCCCTGCTGGGTGGAGAGGAGGAGTGGGGGTGGTGGGGAAGAGAACAGGAAAGGCGATAGGAGTGTGGAGCTGAGGGGACACTGCAGTAGCGGGTTTGAGAAGGAAGGGGAGGGAGTGAAAGGGGTGAGGGAGAGGGGAAGGAGGGGATTAGGCAAAAGGAGACCGGTGGGTAAGAGAGTGGTTGAGAGAGGGGGCTGAGAAAGAGAGGTGTGATAAGGGCTTGTATGTTTGCGCGCATCTATCTCTGTCTCTGTGTGGTCAGAATGTGATACAGCTTCTATGTTTATCTGCATATGAGTGTGCTAAGTCCATGCAGTGAATCTTGGTCTTCACTCGCCCTGGACCTCCTTGGCATGGGGTTGAGACCTTGTCTGCATGATAGCTGGTGTGAATCAGCCACCCCACATACTTCCATTCTTCACTGCAGTGGAAATAAGTCATCCTTATCACTGAATGACTGCTCAAGAAGTAAAATAATGTTACTCAACAACAGATTAATTGGCCATTCATCTCACTGTTAATTTTTAGAAGCTTGCTATACCATTATATCTGGATCAGTGATAACGTTCCTCAAAATTTAATGGAACCGATAAAAAGAAAGGCATTTTCTGGTGTAAAACTCGCTTGTTAAGATCAGGCCTAGTTTCCCCTCTTACAAATTCTGTTGTAAGTACAATTATCATCCTGTCTGAAAATTCCTAATCCACCCCTAATCCCAGACCTCTGAGAGAAAATGGCACTGGGGTCCTGCAGGTATTGAGCGTAGTGTGGTTCCCTGAGTTCCTACCGCTTTTGCCAAGGCTCACAGGAGCAAATTTTCACACTTATTGTAAGTTAGAAAATGGCCATCAGCAGACTGGTTTAATCCCTCCTCCCTCTTGGTTTCTATTCCCAGCGGACATTAGCAGATCAGATGTGGCTTTGCCTCTTAATCCCTACTCTATTCCCAACCTCAGTGGCACCAACGGTAATTTGTATTTACATAATGTTGCAAAACAACCTGATGTGGTTCATGGTGTCTAATGCTGGGTTCCATAAGGAGATATTAAGGCAGAGTTGCATGAATAGCACAAGTAGGGAGGTGGTCACTCACAGGTGTGAGGCAGGGAAGGAAGAGGTGACTGCTTGAGGAACAAGGGGGAGCAGGCAGGTGGTATCAGATCGAACTCCAGGACTGTGTGCCGTGGGACGCGCTGAAGTTTGGTGCAGCCACTTCATGGAGCCCTAAACTCCACACACTCCTTTCTCCCCAATCCTCTTTCACACCGGCTTTCTCCTCCCTCCCAGTGAGCTGGTCCATGCATGGCACCATGCAAGGTTTAGGACTCTCTTGCCATTGCACACTTAATTATTTGAAATCTACTTGCTTTAGGATTGCAAATGAATGTAAACTGATGATGTACTAATATTAAATTATGGGAATGGTGTGACGTTATGAAAATGTCGACTTGAATGTTCTGTATTTTTTTTGATAAATAAATTTTATTTTGAGATAAAATAATCTTACTCCCAAATACAGTTGGGGAGAAGAGCTAGAGTTAAGACCATGGCACCATGCATGGGCCAGCTCACTAGGATGAGATAAGTGTGCAAAGAAGTGGAAGGTTCAGGGTTTCTGTAGCTGCAGATATCAGGCTGGATAACCTGGAGCCAGTGTGTCACCTCCTAGTGCCTGAGCAGCTGCAGATTCTTCTGGGGGGAGAGGGTGAACAGCGGGAGGTTGTAGTCCACATAGGTTCCAGTTTTACAGGTAGCAAGAGTGATGAGGTCCTGTGGGCAGAAAAGGACAGAAAACCAGGACCCCAATCTATTCCTGCCACTGCCTCATACCAGTGAGTGAAGAATCAGAGGGTAGTGTAGAAAACAACGTTAGACAGTGGTGGCCAAATTATTGGAGGAAATTCTGAAGGAGAGTTTAAAAAGCCACAGACTAATTAAGGACAGACTTCACGGAGTTATGAAGAGATATTCCTGTCAGACTAACTTGACTGATTGTCCCTGAGAATTTAACAAGGTGAGCTAGTGGAGGTAAAACATCTGTCATGGTCTTCATGGATTTCAGCAACATCTTTGCAAAAGTCCTACATGGCCAATTGATCAAACAAATAAAAGCCCATGAGAACGAAGGGAAAGTAACGAGTCGGAATATATCTTTGATGAGAATGATAGCATTTTTCCATGAATATATGCCACTGTTTACCTTTCAATGTATTTTCCCATTTAGTTTAATGGGTACATTTTTGCCAGGGCATGATGGAGAACTACACTGTTTGTCCTTAAGTAAAGGTATGGATTTGTTTACATCTACCTGATAGGGGATGCAGGGTCTTGGTTGTGAAGACTAGACCTCTATGCGTGTGGTTCCATCGTACTGTACTGGAGTGTAAACCCAGTGTTCGGTCTCCTCAGTATGGGAGACCAGAGCATTTGTGAGATGGCTGTGACTGAGCCCCTAGACTTTCTTGTGTTATTGAATCGTAGAATTATAGAAAATTTTAAAAATGTGGCAGGAGAAAATTCAACCCATCATGCAATCCATGATGAGCAACATAAACAATTAATTAGGTTTTTCCAAAGCCTAGTCAGTCTGGAGCCTTGTAGAGGACTGCATATATGGGTCCTTCTTCAATTTTTGAGGATTTCTGCCTCGCGCATGCCATGAGATTTGAACCCGTGACAAGCTTCCCTCAACTCCCCTCTAATCCTTCTGCTGACATGTCCCTGAGATTTTGACCTCAGTGCGAAAGGAAAACAGTCCTTCCTCTTCACCCAGAAGAACAGAACTACAGAATGGTTGCAGCATGGATGGAGGCTGTTTGGCCCATTGTGACCATGCCAGCCAGTCCACTCCCCCGCCCTCACCTCATGTTTCTGGAAATTCTTATCTATCCAGCTCCCTTTCAATCACCACAAGCCTGTGGAATTCCAGGCTCTAACCACTTGTTTCATAAAAGCAATGTCCTCGTGTCCCATTTGGTTGTTTTGCCAATCACTTTGATTTTTTTTGCCCTCTGATTTTTGACTTTTCCACTGATGGGAGCAATCTATACTCCTCATGATTTTAGATACCTTTATCAGATCCCCTCACAACCTGTTCTGCTCCAAAGAGACCGAGCCAGCTTCTCCAGCCTACCTACATAACAAAGGTCCTCATCCCTGTTAAATCTATTTTGTACCTCTCCAAATCCTTCACACCTTTCCTAAACTGTGGTGCCTCAAATTAGACAGAGTACTTCAGTTATGGCCAAACCATGAAGGTTCATAATGACTTCCTCGTTCTGGTCCTCAATGCCTCTATTTATAAAGCCCAGTATCCTTGTGTTTTTTTTAACCATTTTCTCAACCTGCCCTGCTACTTCCAATGAACAATGCACATAAACCTCCAGTTTGCTCTGCTCTTGTACCTCTTTGAAATTTGTGCTCTCTGGATTGCATTGCCTTTCCCCTTCCCATCAAGGGTCTCTGAGCATTACATTCCAACCACAAGTTATTAATATATATTTTTAAAAAATGGTCCTAGCGTCATCCCTGGTAAAAATCCACTGTATACTTCCTTCCTGTACAAAAACTGACCCTTCACTACTTCTGTTTCCTGTTACTTAACCAATTTCTTTTATCCATTCTGCCACATCCCCTTTTAATCCATGGCCTTCAGTCTTGATGATATGCTTGTTATATTATCACATTTCAAATGCCTTTTGAAGTACAGAATTGGAATTGGTTTATTATTGACATTTGTACTGAGGTACAGTGAAAAACTTGCCTTGCGTACTGTTCATACAGATCAATTCATTACATGGTGCATTGAGGTAGTACAAGGTAAAACAATACAAAATGCAGAGTAAAGTGTTACAGCAACAGAGAGAGTGCAGTGCAGGTAGACAATAAGGTGTAAAATCATAACGAGGTAGATTGTAAGGTCAAGAGTCCATCCTATTGTACTATGGAACCATTCAATAGTCTTATAACAGCGGGATAGAAGCTGTCCTTGTGCCTGGTGGTACGTGCTTTCAGGCTTTTGTATCTTCTGCCCAATGGGGGAGGGGAAAACAGAGAATGTCTGGGGTTGGAGGGGTCTTTGATTATGTTGGCTGCTTTACCAAGGCAGCGAGAAGTGTAGCCAGAGTCCATGGAGGGGAGGCTGGTTTCCATGATGTGCTGAGCTGTGTCCACAACTCTCTGCAGTTTCTTGTGGTCACGGGCAGAGCAGTTACCCAGGGGTCGTGGTGGAGACAGATGTGACAGAGGCACTTAAGAGGCTCTTAGGCACATGGATTTGCAGAAAATGGAGAGATATGGACCATGTGCAGGCAGAAGGGATAATTGTAATTATACAACATTTGTTTAATTAGTTCAGCACAACATTGTGGCCTGTTCTTGTGCTGTACTGTTCTATGTTCCATGACCTTCCCTCTTGCATCTTCAAAAAACTCTACAGTGTTAGTTGGACATAATTTGCCTTTAACAAATCAATGCTGGCTTTCTCAAATCAATACACATTCTTTTCCTGATTATTGTTTCCAGAACTAAGATTATCTAAAATTACAGCAGGATCTAGATCAACTGGGAAAGTGGGCCAAGGAATGACAGATGGAATTTAACTTGGACAAGTGCTAAGTGATACATTTTGGGAAGTTAAACCACAGCAGGAGTTACATAGAATTCTAGAGAGTGTTGTAGAACAGAGAGACCTAGAGGTATAAGTACATAGGTCCCTGAAAGTGGTGACACATCAGTTTAAGGTGAGAGGGGAAAGATTTAAAAGGGATCTGAGGGGCTAATTTTTCACAAGGAGGGTGGTGGTTTTATGGAATGAGCTGCCAGAGGAAGTGGTAGAGGCAGGTGCAATTGCAATGTTTAAAAGACATTTAGACAGGTACATGGATAGAAAAAGTTTAGAGGGATATGAGCCAAATGCAGACTAGCTCAGTTAGGCACCTTTGTTGGCATGGGTGAGCTGGGCCGAGGTATCTATAATTCACCTCGCCACTGAGATTAAAATAGTTTGTCTATAGTTACTAGGTTTAGCCCCACACCCTTTTTTAAACAATGGTGCAACATTTGCAATTTACTAAGGCACTGCTTTGATAAGGTACTCTTTTAGTACCTCAGCCATACTCTCTACCTCCTTGAGTAGATTTTGGTTTCTGACACGCTCCAACTTTTCCTTTCCGCATACCAACCTTTGGACTCCCTTTTCTCTTGTGAATCATAGAATGATACGGCAGAGAGACTTGTCCTTCAGTGCACCATGTGCATGCTGACCAATCTGCTGTCATTCTCCCAGTCTTTTCTCATGGTCTCTCTTTACCTCTCTATTTTATTATTTCCGCTCTGAACTTTCTGAAAACACCCTGGTTTTAGCCTTGGATTTTACGATTTAAATCTCCTCTCAGTTTAATATTTTTCAAACAAGACCACATCCTGACTGGTCTCTCCTTATAATTAGAATTCTCATGAATCTTACCTTGTTTAGAGTTCTCACTTCCTTCCTGTTAGACCAGTGATCAGAACTGCACATGGTTCTCCACTTGTGACCTGTATTTGTTGTAACTGTATACAAGGCACCAGATTGACCAGTAAAGGAGAATATTGTGTCTTCTGTACCATGTTATCTACATACCTTGCTTCCTTCAGGAATGTCCATTGCCATTTACAGTGAATTCTGTTGCTCTGAGGTAAGGTGAGTGCCTTACCTCTCTGTACTAAATTCCATTGCTCCTTTTTTCCTCATTTAACCAGATGATTTGTGAGCCTACGACCTGTTTCCTCACTATTAATCCCACTGCCACAAAGTTATTAATATGGCCCTGTTTTTAAGACCTGATTGTTGATACGTTGTGCAAAAAAACAAGGAACATTTCACTGTGCACCTTAAACTGCCTTCTGGTGTCTAGAAAACATGTCAACTTTGCTTTCTGGAGCTGAGATAGTTTTAGATCCAGTCTAATCCCTTCCCATGAGATATCCTATTGGCACATGGAGGAAAATTTGGGGTGTGTCAGAAACCATAATCTACTCAAGGAGGTCTTTTTCCCAGGGTTGAAATGTGCAATACCAGAGGGCATGCATTTAAGGTGAGGGTTGTGTGTGGGTCAAGTTTTTTTTACACTGAGAGTGGTGGGTGCCTGGAATGCACTTCCAGGGGTGGTAGTGGAGGCAAATACGATAGAGGCATTTAAGATGCTCAAAGATAGGCACATGAATGTGCAGAGAATGGAGGGATATGGACATTGTGTAGGCAGAAGGGATTAGTTTAGTTTAGCATTAAATTACTAGTTTATTTATTTTGGCACAACATTGTGGGCCAAAGCGCTTGTTCTTGTGCTGTACTGTCCTATAAGGTAGAGAGTATGGTGAGGTACTAAATGAGTACCTTATCTAGATTCAAGGTAGTGCCTGAGCATTGGTAAATTGCAAATGTTCCTAAGGGATATTGTCAAATACTTTGTTAAAATCCATGTATCTGATCAAATGTACTTCCCCTGATCCATCCAATTGTTACCCCCCTCAAAGAATTCAATCAAGTCACTTGGATATGAACTTCACTTAACAAATCAACCCTGACTTGCCTTGATAGATATGCATCTTTATACATGACTTAAACTGCTTTTCAGGATTTTTTTTTCCAATAAATTGCTCACTACCGATTTTAGACTAACTGCTTTGCAATTACCTGGTCTAGCACTTTTTAAGCAACAAGGCAGCATTAAGAGTCTTGCAGTCCTCCAGCATCACACTTGCAGCCAAGTGTGCTGATTTATATGGTAGCGGGGCAGACAAACCAGCCGAGGCAGTCCTGATACAAGGCTTGGACCTGAAATACTGACTATCACTTTGCCTCCACAGATGCTGCCTGCACACTGAGTTCCTCCAGCAGTTTGTTTTTTGTTTGAGACAAACTGTTTGACCTGTTGGATCCCCCACATGTCATATCTTCAGTTTAAATATGAAAACCTATGAAATAAGACAGAAATATAAATGGAAAGCCTTGCACTAATGCAGGGGTCTTCACGTAACTCAGAAAATGTGCAACTTAGAAGGTCTCCTAGCCCATTGTGTCTGTGTCAGTTCAAAAACAGTTTCTCAGCCAGGTCACAGCCAAGTACTGATTAAATATGAGGGTTTCTGCCTCTATCACTCTTTCAGGCAGTGAGTTGCAGACTCCCATCACCCTCTGGATGAAAACAATGTCTTCATCTCTCCCCAATCCTTCTGATTATTCTGAATCTCCCTCCCCTGGTTTTTGACTCCTCTGCTAAGGGAAATAAATCCTTCCTAGTTTCACCATCTTTCTATCTTGTAATCTTATACACCTCAGTTAATTCTCCCTTCAGCCTCCTCTGTTCCAAAGAAAACTACCCTAACTCATCTAATTTTTCCTGATAGGTAATTTTGAACCAACCTGCACAACCCTAATCACTACCTCAGTATTGCAGCACTAAGACTACTTTGCACTACAATGGATTTTGTTTTTTTGTGTTCTAATTGTGTTCTATCTTGTATAATTTAATTTGTTTTTCTTGTGAATGTTGTGTCTCAAATGCCACGTGCCAGTGATGCTGCTGCAATTAAGTTTTTCATTGCACCTGTGCATACATGTAAGCTATCTTTATTAGTTACATGTACATCAAAACACACAGTGAAATGTATCTTTTGCGTAGAGTGTTCTGGGGGCAGCCCGCAAGTGTCGCCACGCTTATGGCGCCAACATAGCATGCCCCCAACTTCCTGACCTGTACGCCTTTGGAATGTGGGAGGAAACTGGAGCACCCGGAGGAAACCCACACAGACACGGGGAGAACGTACAAGCTCCTTACAGACGGTGGCTGGAATTGAACCCAGGTTGCTGGCGCTGTAATAGCGTTACGCTAACCACTACACTACCATGCCTGCCATGTACTTCTGCATATGAAAATAAATGACTTTGACTTTCCAGTGGGATACAATTTTCCTTGGTGAGATCAGGAAGTTTCATAGATCTTTATAGCCAAATAGCTTTGAAGGATCATTTCAGTTGCAGTGCAGGAGATGCCACATCCAGTTGTGCACAGAAGTACAATGATAATCTGTTGTAGTGTTGTTGGTTCGGGTTGCAAACTCCAAGGACATTTCCCCACTCTTTGGCCTAAACACGAACGCGATTGAAGATAAAAAATAACGCATGATTTGGAACTCGTTGCTCATTTGTGCTGCTAAGAAATTATTTAATTTATAAATTGATCAGATTTATAAAGTCTGGTTTGGAGGGTAATTCAATCATGTTTGAAAAAGTGGTTCTTTAACCAATGAACTGGGTCAGCGGGAGATTCCACTAATGAGAGTCCAGAAATAACCAGTTTGATAAAACCTCATACCTTCATTCGTGGGTTATTTTTGTTACAGTCATGTATTCAGTTTTACTGTAAATTTTGTTTTTTACATGAGTCACACTTGTCGACTAACTACTTATAACCAACTTCCATCAGCAAAAATCTGCAAAATTGTTCTAACTATAGTTTCCAAGCAGTGAATTAATATCTGCCTGAGAAAGGCAAAAGTGGAAATTATAGGCAGGAGACAGACTATGTTGGTTGTTCTGGCAATACAATAACAGCACGGATAATATTCTAATATTTTAAACAGAAGGGCAGAGTTTGAGCTCCATATCATTATGATGAAGGTCTAACACTACAGGGGAAATGCTGCTTTGCCAGAAGTGCTGTCCTACAGAGAAATTGTTCAAAAAAGGCCATCCTGTATTTGAGAAAGGGGCAGAAAGTTCTAAACTAACGCAATGACTTGAGTGATGTTTTATTTAATTTTCTGTTTGTTTGCAATCATATTTCAAATTAATACCTGTGAAGGCAGCTCATGAAAGCAACAAATTAATATATTTTTCCTCATAAGTACTAGTGATATCATCCCAAATGCTTGGATGGGTCCATGGATAATATTGACCCACATTAAGTAATACTCTTTCCCTTTAGTCCTAATCTATCAACTGATTTTAATTCTTTTTCCTTTGCTACTTTAGTTTGAAGGTCAGGAAGATCAAACCCTTCCCCCTAAAATTTTCATGGTCCCTCTTTAACAGAAGATCCTTTTCCAGAAATGACAATTTTCCTAACCCCACAAGCCAATTTTAAATCCAAACCCCTGTTTTATGTATACAAAACACAATCTCTTCAATGACCAGGCAGATATTGGACCTGTTGTATGCTACTCAGGACAGGGGCCGGGAAATTCTGCCTCATTATATATATTTTGGGCATTAAAACTCCATTGTGAGAAACTCTGATGGTGTTTGTGAAATTCATGTGACTATCAGAAACTTCGATTGCAAGGTTCACAAATGAGATGGTGGGTTTCTCTGTGTAACTCTGTATTAAAACTGTCATGTCGGTTTTAGTTCAGCATTCCCTAGCGATGTGATGCAAGTTCTTACAGCTGTCAGCATGTAGCCCAGCAGGTGCAATCTTTTCACCCAGCATTTAAAGGGCCAGGCCACAGGACATGCAACACTCTTCTGGCTACTGGAGAATGTTGCTGTTGAATGAATGGGTCCTGAAATTTTGGGTTGGGTGTGGACAAGTGCCCCAGAGAGAACAAAGGTATCTGGAGAGGCTGGTGAAGAACAGTGCCCACAGGAGATGTGTTCTTCCTGCAAGAGGGTCACAGAGTCCATCAGACAGGATGCTGTGTAAGGACAGGAGAACTGTCTATAAATGTCAGGCAAATACCGTGCTCATTCTGTCTACTCCTGTGGGCGGAAGAAAAATCGATGAAGTCTCCTTTCGTAGGGATGAGCTCCAGTGAGCTGTGGGCTGCGAGGTGTGGCAGAGATCAGTGGCAGTTACAGCCTGGAGTGGTCCTGCGGCTAGGGAGTTGAACCCAATGTCCCTGGGCACAGCAATCCAGGCGCACATGTGAGGCTGTATTTGAGATAGTGAAAGGTCAGAGATCCCAGGACAAAGGATGCAGTTTGAGTGTTGGCCCTTTAAACAGCACGGTTCCTAGGGAAACAGGGTTAGTAAAGTCCTGACCCAAACGTTGACCATCCTTTTGCCTCTATGGATAATGCCTGACTTGCTGAGTTCATCCAGTAGTTAGTTTTTTGCTCCATCTGCGGTCTCTTCTATCTCCTTAGATCTTGTCATTGACTGAGTAAGAGCTGTCATCTTTTTTAGACCAGTAACATTGAAAAACTTATGGCAGATGAATTTTGATCTTACACTCCTGTTGATGTTATTTACTGGAGTTTTATGCCGGAAAGAAAGTTCTGGAGGAACAAAGGTCCCACCGAATAACTTCTTGATGAGCAGTAATGTCCACAAAGTCGCTCCATTGCACGTTAAGCTGATTTTCAGCAGCATGATGCTGTTTTTCCTCAGACTTTTATGGACCAAATTCTACCTTAGTAACTTCTTAAAGGGCAGGGGTTGGATTTCACCACTCAGCAGACCACTCGAGCTGGAATCCCTTTGAACCACGTAACACTTTGGTTCTAATTTTGCCCAACCTAACAGATTTATTAGTTTATTAATTTATTTCCAGAGGGCTTTGATAAGGGGCTGCATCAAAGGTTACTGGCAAAAATAACTGTTCACTTTGTAGGATGTGTTAGGTAGCATGGCACAGTAGTGCAGCGGTTAGCGTAACGCTATTACAGCGCCAGCGACCCGGGTTCAATTCCGGCTGCTGTCTGTAAGGAGTTTGTACGTTCTGCAGTTTCCTCCCACATTCCAAAGACGTACGGGTTAGGTAGTTGTGGGCATGCTATGTTGGCCCCGGAAGCGTGGCGACACTTGCGGGCTGCCCCCAGAACACTCTACGCAAAAGATGCATTTCACTGTGTGTTTTGATGTACATGTGACTAATAAAGGTATCTTATCTTATCTTTTCTCAGAAGACTGGGTGATCAACAGGAAACAGATAGGCATACCTGGCTTCTTTTTCTGGTTACAAGGATGTAACAAGTAGTGAGCCACAGGAACTGCTGCTGGGGCTTCAACTTCTTGCTAACGGTACAAAGATACGTGGGAGAGTAGATTGTGTGACAGCATAAGGAGGTTACAAAACGTTAGAAATAATTGATGTGAGTGGCCAAAGATCTGGCAAATGGAGTGCAATGTGGGAAAATGTGAATATGTCCAAATGGCAGGAAAAATAAAAAAGAAGCATATTTTCTAAATGGTGAGAGTTTTTGGTGTAGTTAGGTTCTAGTGCATGATTTGAAGGAAGCTGCCTATGCAGGACCAGCAAGTAATTAGGAAAGCTAACAGAGTGTTATTGTTTGTTGCAAGATATCACACCAGGCTGAGCAGTGCCACGACAACAACCTCTCGCTCAATGTCAGTAAAACTAAAGAACTGATTGTCGACTTCAGGAAGGGGAAGGAGGGTGAACATGCGAACGTGCGCCAGTCTACATTGGAGGATCAGTGGTGGAGAGAGTCAGGTTTAAAATCCTGGGCGTTAACATATTGGATAACCTGTTCTGGGCCCAGCACTAAAGATGCAATCACAAAGAAGGCGCGCCAGCATCTTTACTTTCTTAAAAGGTTAAGGAGGTTCAGCATGTCACCAAACACTCTAACAAACTTCTGCAGATGTACTGTTGAAAGTATCCTGACTGATTGCATCATGGTCCGGTACGGTAATTTGAATGCGCAGGAATGTAAGAAGCTGCAAAGAGTAGTTCAGAGAGTCACGAGTCTTTGGAACTCTCTTCCTCAAAAGGCGATAGCAGCAGAGCCTTTGAATGATTTTGAGTCAGAGTTAGATTGATTGAAAGAGTGCAGAGGAGATTTACTAGAATGTTGCTGGGTCTTCAGGAATTGAGTTACAGGGAAAGATTGAACAGGTTAGGACTTTATTCCTTGGAGCGTAGAAGAATGACGGGAGATTTGATAGAGATTTACAAAATTATGAGAGGTATAGACAGAGTTAATGCAAGTAGGCTCTTTCCACCTAGTTTAGGAGAGATAAGTGCAAGAGGACATGGCTTTAGGGTGAAAGGGGAAAGGTTTAGGGGGAACATTAGGGGGAACTTCTTCACTGAAAGAGTGGTGGGAGTGTGGAACGGGCTGCCATCTGATGTGGTAAATGTGGGCTCACTCTTAAGTTTTAAGAATAAATTGGATAGATACATAGACGGGAGAGGTCTGGAGGGTTATGGACTGGGTGCAGGTAAATGGGACTAGCAGAATAATGTTTTGGCACAGACTAGAAGGGCCGAATGGTCTGTTTTCTGTGCTGTAGTGTTCTATGGTTCTTGATAAGCTAGGAAGGGAAAGGCTATCTTGGGTCTGATTGTAACCTCAACACAAGACAAATACAGACAGAGCATTGAATATAAGAGCATTCACTTGATAAATCCGTATGTAAATTTTATTTTAAACTATCACCTGAATGAACACACTGGCCCACTTTGAAGAACTAACACTTCTCTGTCCCCCTCTGTCTATTCCTCCAACTATTTGTATCTCTCTCTCTCTCTCTAACACATCTGTCATTCTTTTTGTCTCTGGCTCTATTTCTCTCACAAATGTTATATATAACCTTCTTCTTGGGCAGTCCTTCAGAGTTGAGGTGGCTTACTTCCTCTGCAGTTCTGTGGGTTCTGAGGAGATTGATGTGGGATCCACACACTCTATGGAACAGTGTGTACCTGACAGGGTGAGTGGGTGGGTAGATTGTGAGGCGGTGGATGGTTTGTCAGGTGGCATGTTCCTCCTGCCGTTCATGCAGGGCTTCTGAGTGCTCCCGATGCAGGGACTTGAGGTTGTCAATACTATTCTGAATGCTTCTCTCCACTTTGGGCAGTCATTGGCCAGGGATTCCCAAGGGTCAGTGGAGACGGTGAATTTTTTGAAGGAAGCTTTGAACACATCCTTGAATCCCTGAAATTGGTTTATTATTGTCACATGTACCAAGATACAGTGAAAAGCTTTTCTTTGTGTGCCATCTAGACAGATCATTCCATACGTAAATACATTGAGGTAGTATGAAAGGAAAAATAAACAGAATGCAGAATATAATGTTACAGTTACAGAGAAAGTGCAGTGCAGGTAGACAAAGTCCAGGGGCCACGATGAGGTAGATTGGGAGATCAAGAGTTCATCTTTATTGTATAAGAGGGCCATTCAAGAGTCTTATAACAGCAGGATAGAAGCTGTCCTTGAGCCCGGTGGTGCGTGTTCTCAAACTTTTGTATATTCTGCCTGATGGGGGGAGGGAGAAGAGAGAATGTCCGGGGTAGGAGGGGTCCATGATATATGGCTGCTTTCCCAAGGTAGCGGGAGGTGTAGACAGAGCTGATGGAGGGGAGGCTGGTTTGTGTGAAGGACTGGGCTGTGTTCACAACTCTCTCCAATTTCTTGCGGTCTTGGGCAGAGCAAGGAAAATGAAGTGTGGGATAATTTAGCAGTGTTCTCAAGCTGTCCAGTAATCTCTTCCCATGACAGAGTTCAGGATAGAGTGTCTGTTTTGGGGGTCTGGTGACAGGTATGTGGATGATGTGGCCTATCCATTGGAGCCAACTGTGTGTAATTATGGTCTGAGTACAGGGGATGTTGTCCTGGGAAAGGACACTGACGTTGGTTTGCTATCATTGTTGTCTTCATCTGCCCACTCAAAAGAGTGTCTAATAATCGCATCTTCAGACTGTTCCAAGGACTGGCGCTTCCGTATAATCGCCAACGGGATCTGTATTTCCAGTCTCGGCAGACACAATCCTCCATCTCTTGATCTAGAATATAACAGCCCATTTGTAGTGTCATTCGGGAGATGGAGAATTTCTTTAACTGTTGTTCTCACCAACCGATCAAGATCCACCAATTCATTTTGAGAGGCCTCCGTTAAGATAAGTTGGTAGTAGACCCTCGGTATAATATAGGTCTTCAACAGTTCGACTTTCTGTATCGGTTTCAATCTTGCCCTCCGCAGGGCATCAAACCATTGCTTCAACTTGGATTTAACATCCTCGATGGAAATGCCACACCATGGATCGATTCTTGCTCCTAGATATTTTTCAATCTCTCCAGGTGGGATATAAGCGATCTTATCAGCTCCGAACTGCCATGGCTCTTTCAGATTGTACACGTGGGTTTTTCGCCCACTCAGGAAGTGAAAACCTTTCGTTTTCCTCACATTGACCTCCAATCCAGTCGCATCACAGAACTTGCTCAGTATGTTGATATTTCTGAGCATGCCATTATATGACTCACTGAGTATGGCAATTTGGAGGATTTTGTGGAGACAGTGTTGGTGGTATCTCTCCGGTTCTTTGAGGTGCCTGCTGTTGGTGGTCCAAACCTCAGAAGTGTGCAGAAGGAGAGGGACCACTGCGGCTTGGTAGACCAGGAGGTCTGTGCCAGGTGTGAGGTCTTGATCTTCAACAATTCTTTCCCTAAGTCATCCAAAGGCCATGCTGGCACACCAAAGCTTCACCGAGAGGTCACTCCCGAGATATGGGAAGGGATGCACTTTCTCCAGAGTCTCAGCATGGAGCCTTGTTGTCAGAGGACAGTGTTGTACAGCAGGGGCAGGTGGGTAGAGAACATTCTTAAGGGGAAGGGAGAGCAGCCAGAAGTCGTGGTACACATTGGTACCAATGACACTGATAGGAAAAGGGATGAGGTCCTGAAAGGTAATATAGGGAGTTAGGAAGGAAGCTAAAAAGCAGGACCTCAAGGGTGGTAATCTCTGGACTGCTGCCTGTGCCATGCGCCAGTGAGAGTAAGAATATGGCAGACAAATGCGTGGCTGAAGATTTGGTGCAGAGGACTTGTGCATCACTGGGATCTCTTCTGGGGAAGGTACGACCTGTACAAAAGGGACAGGTTACACCTGAACTCCAGAGGGACCAATGTCCTTGCAGGCAGGTTTGGTAGAGCTGTTGGGGAGGGTTTGAACTAGGTCAGCAGAGGGATGGGAACTAGAGTGATAAGTCAGATGATGGAGCAGTTGGTGTAAAGGTAGATGCATTATGCAGAGAGACTGTAAGTAAGGATAGACAGTGGATAGGTCATAAACGCCGTCAGTTGGATGGGTTGAAATGTCTTTAATGTGAGAAGTATTAAGAACTCAGAGCATGGGTCAGTACATGGAATTACGATGTTGTGGCCATTACAGAGGCTTGGTTGTTGCAAAGGCAGGATTGTCTGCTTGATGTACTGCAGTTTAAATGTTTCAAAAGGGATAGGGAGGGAGGTAAAAGAGGAGGAGGGAGGGGCATTGCTAATCAGGGATAGTATCACAGCTGCAGAAAGGGAGGACGTCGTGGAGGGATCGTCTACTGAGTCAGTGTGGGTGGAAGTTAGAAACAGGAAGGGAGCAATCACTATTGGGAGTATTCTACAGACACCTCCAATAGCCACCAGGACACTGAGGAGCAGATCGGGAGGCAGATTTTGGAAAGGTGCAAAAATAACAGGGTTGTTGTCATGGGAGACTTCAACTTCCCTAATATTGATTGGCACCTCCTTAGTGCAAAAGGTTTTAGATGGGGCAGAGTTAGGTGTGTCCAGGAAAGATTCCTGACACAGTATGTGGTCAGCCCAATTAGAGGAGAGGCCATACTGGATCTAGTACTAGGCAATGAACCCGGTCTGGTGACAGACTTCTCGGTGGGCCAGCATTTTGGAGATAATCACCACAACTCCCTGACCTTTTGTATAGCCATGGATGGGGATAGGACCAGATGATATGGGAAAGTTTTTAATAGGGGAGGCTTAATTGAAATGGTATTAGGCAGGATCTTGGGAGCGTAAATTGGGAACAGATGTTCTCAGGGAAATGCACAGAAGAAATATGGAGGTTGTTTAGGGAACACTTACGTGGAGTTCTGGATAGGTTTGTCCCACAGAGACAAGGAAAGGATGGCAGGGTAGACGAGAGGTGAAATATTTAGTCAAGAGGAAGAGGGAAGCATACTTAAGCTTTAGGAAGCAAAAGTCAGGCAGGGCTCTTGAGAATTATAAGGTAGCCAGAAAGGAGCTTAAGAAGGGACTTAGGAGAGCTAGAAGGGGACATGAGAAGGCCTTGGCGAGTAGAATTGAGGAAAACCCCAAGGCATTCTACATGTACGTGAGGAACAGGAGGATGATTAGAGTGAAGGTAGGACCACTCGGGGATAAAGGGGGAAACATGTGCCTGGAGGCAGAGGAGGTAGGGGAGGTCCTTAATGAATGCTTTGCTTCAGTGTTCACTAGGGAGAGGGACTTTGACGAATGTGAGGTCAGCATAGAACAGGCTAATGTGCTGGAGCATGTCGAGGTAGTGTTGGAGCTTCTGAGAAACATTAGGATAGATTAGTCCCCAGGACCGGACAGGATATATCCCAGGTTACTATGGGAGGCAAGGGAAGAGATTGCTGGAGCATTGATGATGATATTTGCATGCTCCCTGGCCACAGGAGTGGTACCAGAGGATTAGAGGATGGCTAATGTTGTTCCCTTCTTCAAGAAAGGTAATATGGATAATCCTGGGAATTATAGACCAGTGAGTCTTATGTCAGTGGTGGGCAAATTATTGGAGAGGATTCTTGGGGACAGGATTTACAAGCATTTGGAGAAGCATAGTCTTATTAGGGATAGACAGCATGGCTTTGTGAGGGGCAGGTTGTGCCTCACGAGTCTAATTGAATTTTTCAAGGAGGTGACAAAACAAACAGATGAAGGTAGAGAGGCGGATGTGATGTTTAGTAAAGCGTTTGACAAGGTTCCCCAGCGTAGGCTCATCCAGAAAGTCATGAGACGGGATGCATAGAGACTTGGTTGCATAGATTTGGAATTGGCTTGCCCACAGAAGGCAGAGGGTGGTGGTAGATGGAGAATATTCTGCCTGGAGGTCGGTGACTAGTGCCATCCTGGGACCCCTACTCTTTGTGATTTTTATAAATGACTTGGATGAGGAAGTGGAGGGATAGATTACTAAGTTTGTGAATGACATGAAGGGGTTGCGGATAGTGTAGAAGGTTGTTGTAGGTTGCAATAGGATATAGACAGGATGCAGAGCTGGGCAGAGAAGTGGCAGATGGAATTCAGTCCGGAAAAGTGTGAAGTGATACACTTTGGAAGAACGACCATGAAGGCGGAGTACAAGGTTAATGGCAGGATTCTGAGCAGTGTGGAGGAACAGAGGGACCTTGGGGTCCAAGTCCATAGGTCCTCAAAGTTACTGTGCAATTGATAGGGTGGTAAAGAAGGTGTACGGTGTGCTGGCCTTCATTAGTCGGGAGATTGAGTTCAAGAGCTGTGAGGTTATGTTGCAGCTCTATAAAACTCTAGTTAGACCACACTTAGATATTGTGTTCAGTTCTGGTCGTGTCATTATAGGAAGGATGTGGAAGCTTTAGAGACGGTGCAGAAGAGATTTACCAAGTTGCTGCCTGGATTAGAGAACATGTTTTATGAGGAAATATTGAGCGAGCTAGGGCTTTTCTCTTTGGAGTGATGCAGGATGAGAGGCAACTTGATAGAAGTGTATAAGATTATAAGGGACATAGACAGAGTGGGTAGCCAGTGCCTTTTCCTCAGGACGGCAGTGGCCGATACCAGAGGACATCCGTTGAAGGTCAGAGGAGGAATGTTCAGGGGAGATGTCAGAGGTAGGTTCTTTACACACAGAGTGGTGGGTGCCTGGAACACACTGCCAGGGGTGGTTGTAGAGGCTGATACAATAGTGACATTTAAAAGGCTCTTAGATAGGCACATGGAAGTAAGTAAGATGGAGGGTTATGGGCTGTGCAGGAGGGAAGGGTTAGATTGATCATGGAGGACGTGTTCGTATAGTTCAGCACAACATCGAAGGGCCCGTATTGTGCTGTACTGTTCTATGATATTAAGAGAATGGCCCATCCTTTTGTATGCTTTAGTGAATAAGGCAATGATCACTTGGAGCAAAGCCTCTGAGTGTATACTCAAGCATCGTCTGCAGACAGCAACACTGTTACTGATATTGCGCTGACCTTGGTTCTAGATCGGAAATGACATCGGTTTAACAGGTTCCCGTTAGTCCAGTAGGTCAGTTCCACTCTAGTAGGAAGCTTGTTGGAGGTGGTATATGTGTACATAGTAGTTGTTTCTCATGAAGCCACATCTCCTGCCATCACACTTGTGTCTGCATTGAAATAGAATCAGTCAAATTTATAAATAGCAAGACACTAGATGATTAATTGTTAGTCATAGTCCAATTGATTTCAATAGCCTACTCGTGCTTCTATCATTATCTGATGTCTAGAACATGGAACAGTACAGCAGAGGGACAGGCCCTTCAGCCCACTATGTTGTGTCAAACTAATTAAGCTAATGGCACCGAATCCTTTCTGCCTGCACACGGTCCATAATCCCTCCATTCTCTGCATATTCATGTGGCTATCTATCGTATCTGTCTCCACCACCACCCCTTGGAGTGCATTCCAGGCACCCACCACTCTCTGTGTAAATAAAAACTACCCCCCCTCCCCCCACCCCCGCACATCTCCTTTGAACTTACCCCCTCTCACCTTACATGTATGCCCTTTAGTATTAGACATTTCAACCTTGGGAAAAAGATAGCAGCTGTCTATTCTATCTATGCCTCTCTTAATTTTATAAACTCTCCCCTCAGCCTCCGTTGCTCCAAAGAAGAAAATACCAGTTTGTCCAGCCTCTCCTTATAGCACATGCCCTCTAATCCATGCAGCGTCTTGGTAAACCTCTTCTGCTCCCTCTCCGTAGCTTCCACATCCTTCCTGTAATGGGGCGACCAGAATTGAATGCAATACTCCGGATGCAGCCTAACCAGAGTTTTATAAAGCTGCAACGTAACTTTCTAACTCAATGCCTCAATGAATAAAGGCAAACATACCATACACTGTCTTTGCCTATTGACTTGTGCAGCCACTTTCAGGGAGCTATGGACTTGGACCCTTAGATCCCTCTGTACATCAACACTGTTAAGGGTCCTGGCATTAACTGTGTACTGTCCCTTTACATTTGATCTCCCAAAGTGCAACACTTCACACTTGCCTGGAATAAACTCTATTTGCCATTCCTCTGTCCACACCTGCAGCAGATCTATATCCCGCTGTATCCTTTGCCAGTCTCCTGTGCTATCCACAGCACCACTAATCTTTGTGTCAGCTGCAAAATCACTAACCCATCCATCCATGTCTTCATCCAAGTCATTTATATATATATCACAACCAGCAGAGGTCCCAGTACGAATCCCTGTGGAATACCACTAGTCACTGAACTCTAAGAATAAGACCCATTGATCGCTACCCTCTGTCTTCTATGGGCAAGCCATTCCTGCATCTGAATGTCCAAGTCACTGTGGATCCCATGCATCTTAATCTTCTGGATGATTCTACTAAATGGACAACCTAAAGGATGAACGAGTCTTTATCCAGGTAGTGTTGGAAAAGGAAATGCCGCCCAGCACTTAAATCTCCCTTAGGTTGTAACTGTGTTAGACAACTGTTCACAGTCATGTCAGCTACAGCCAGCCACTCTGGACAGGTTTCTGCTCAAGCCAAGCTGTGTATGATCTTGTTCTTGGATAAAGCAGCCACAGAATCTTGAACCATACAGCTTATCTAAAAAATAATTAGCCTTCATTCAGTTCAGCTAATTAGCAAGGTTGCTGCTGGCAGGGCTTTACTGCTAAGTTAATCGTGTGGTGGTTATGGTTTCTGTGTCATTTCACTGGGGTTATATGAAATCTCACAAATTAGTCATGCAACAGGATGCGTGTTTCTCAAAGTTCAATAGCACCCTGGAGTACTGTGTGTGAATGTGGCTTCAGTACTGCTTGAAGTGGAAGCAGGCACAGTTTCTGCAACACAGCTTGCACCATACGACCGTCAGGATGGTAAATGGTCTTTGTTTCATCACACAGATTCCTGTGCTCTTATGGCAGATCAGGTCGGCCATGGGAAAGAAGAGCAGAATCTTTTTAAATTGTTTCAAAAAAATTCAATCACTGACATCACAGAAACCGTGTTTAAAGAGGACTTACACATGACCTTATGCTCCGTACAAAACTCTTTCTCACCCTCTTCATCTAATGTGTCTTTCTTTTCCTGTCTGTTTTGTGTGCTGATCTAGTTTTCACTTGATCTATACTTCTATGCTTCTACTATTCCCTGTGTTAATAAAATACACACTAACTGCTACCCAAGTCCTCAATGAGTCTATGGAATGAGGTGCCAGAGGAAGTGGTTGAGGCAGGTACAATAATATCATTTAAGAAGCACTTGGATAGCTACATGGAGGGGCAGGGCTCAGAGGAATATGGGCCAAACGCAGGAAATTGGGACTAACTGGGTGGGCACTGTGGTCGGCATGGACTCGTTGGGCTGAAGGGCCTGTATCTGTGCTCTATTACTCTATGACTCTAAAAGAAGATGCAATGTGTTCAATCTTTCCTGTTCAATACAACCAGCATCCCTAAAGTAACTTATTTTTGTACCATTCACAGTGGATCGTTAGGTAACCAGAACTAGTTGTAGTACTCCAAGTATGGTCTGACTACTGTTATGGGCAAGTTTAACAAAACCTCTACTTTTCAATTCTATCTCTCCACAAATGAACCACGAGATCTGTTTGTTTTCTTTTATGGTCTGTCACCACCCAAAATTTGTAGGCATTTCTACTCTGCTTAAATACTCATTTTCCAGGAATGTATCACTGTTTTCTTCCCTGCTCCCAACATACTACCTTGGATTTAGCTACATTGAACTTAACTCCCCTACTCTTCTATATAATAGTATCATGGCATCATGTAAGCCCACTCGTGTAAGTGAATGGGGCTTTGGCGTAATACAACGTTGCCGAGAGCACTGTATACAATAAAGGCCTTGGGACGGTAACACCCCAGCTGCAGTACTGAAGACCTGTGCTTCGGAACTAACTGTGCCTCTGACCAAGCTGTTCCTGTACAGTTACAGAATTGGCATCTACACAGCAATGTGGAAAATTGTTTGGGTACATCCAGGCCACAAAAAGCAGGATGAATTCCATCTGGCTATCCGATCAGTCTACTCTAAATCATCAGTAAATTGATGGAGGCTGTTGTCATCACTTACCAGTAAATAACCTACTCATTGATGCTCAGTTTGGTTTTGTTAGGACCACTTGCCTCCAAAGCTCATGGGCGACCCCTTATTTTCAAACAGTGATTCTCGTTCTAGATTCTCCCATGAGTTAAATCACACTCTCCACATACACCCTGTCGTGACCCTCAGAACCTTGTATGTCTCAGTCACTCTTCTGGACTCCAACGGATGTAACCCAAGTCTGACCGACCTTTCCTCATCAGGTAGCCCACCCATATCAGGTATTAATCCAGTAAACCTTTGAAATGCTTCCAACATATATTAATGTTTCCTTAAATAAGAAAATAATTCTCTGCATAGCACTCCAGATCTGACCTCACCAATAGTAAGTAGTGATTGATTTATTATTGTCACATGTACAGAGGTACAGTGAAAATCTTTGTTTTGCATCCCATCCACACAGATCATTTCATCACATCAGTACATCGAGGTAGTACAAGGGAAAAGTAATAACAGAGTGCAGAGTGTTGTGTTACAGTTACAGAGAAAGTGCAGTGCAGGCAGACAATAAGGTGCAATGCCACGACAAGGTAGATTGTGAGGTCAAGAGTCCATCTTATCGTGCAAGAGGTCTGTTGAATAGTCTTATAACAGTGGGATAGAAGCTGTCCTTGAGCCTGGTGGTACGTGCTTTCAGGCTTTTGTATCTTTTGCCCAATGGGAGAGGGGAGAAGAGAGAATGTCCGGGGTGGGTGGGGTCTTTGATTATGTTGGCTGCTTTACCAAGGCAGCAAGAAGTAGTGACAGAGTCCATGGAGGGGAGGCTGGTTTCCATGATGTCCTGAGCTGTGTCCACAATTCTCTGCAGTTTCTTGCAGTCTTGGGTAGAGCAGTTGCCATACCAAGGCATGATGCATCTAGATAGTATGCTTTCTATGGTGCACCTATAAAAATTGGTGAGGGTCAACAGGGACATGCTGAATTTCTTTAGCCTCCTGAGGAAGTAGAGGTGCTGGTGAGCTTTCTTGCCCATGGCAGCTACGTGGTTGGACCAAGACAAGCTCTTGGTGATGCCCTCACTCAAGAAAACAACCCAAGTTTGTCCAACCTCTCCTTATAGCATGTGCCCTCTAATCCTGGAAGCATCCTGGTAAACCTCTTCTGCACCCTCTCCAAAGCCTCCACATCCTTCCTATAATAGGGTGACCAGAATTGAATGCAATACTCCAGATACAGCCTTACAAGAGTTTTATAAAGCTGCAACATAACTTCCTGACTCTTGAACTCAGTGCTTTGACAAATAAAGGCAAGCATGCCATACACTACCTTTACTGCAATATCAAGCTCTGCAGCCACTTTCAAGGAGCTATGGACTTGGACCCCAAGATCCATCTGTACACCAACACCGTTAAGAGTCTATCCATTAGCATTTTACTGTCCTGTATGTACTGCCTCAGTTCTAGGAGCTGAGCTGGTATGGAACATGGGATTTCAGGGAGTCCATGCGGAGGGCACCTGCAGACAATTGGCGAATGGGAAGGAGGAAGATCAGCAGCTCAGACACCCCAGCAGTTGCTCTAATAGGCTCAGCCACCTTAGCCAGGCCTAACACTGGCCTCAGCTCTCCAGTGTCGGAGCCCTGTGTGTGTGATGCCTCATACACACAGACGACCCAAACTAAAAATGGATTGCCTGGTGCACATTGCGCCCAATCACAATAAACAATCCTTTTTTTTCCCCCCAAACTCTGTCTTGTGCAGCACATAAAAATATTCTGACAGAATTCCCAGCCAGCAGGATTTTGCCTGGGATGTTAACCCTGGGACATATTTACCTTCCCAAGTGGATATAAAATTTCCCACAGTACTACTTTGGAGTTGAAGGGGGAGGAGAGTAAACATCCGGCTGCTAACCTGGACATGGCTAAGTGTGGGATCATCCATCCGGGAGCACGGAAGAACAGAAACAGAAGCCTTAACATCCGATCCAGGCCATCCCGAAGGTGGAAGCACTTCTTCCGCAAATGGTGAAGATATCTCCCACATAAAATCCTGGATGCCAGTTCAATTAATTGCTTTAAGTTCACGCTTGATGGAATTTTGCTACTCAGGGTGTAGTGAAGATAAGGCTGATTGAATTCGGATACGCTTAGCCTGCCTGGAACAGAAGGATAGAATGGGTTTGAGAGGCTGGATGGCCTCCTCCCCTCGCTTTGTTGCTCTCCCTATTTCCTAAGTGTGACTGGAGTTTCCCGAGTGTCCTGTCCAGTATTTGTCCCTTCACCCTCATCACTAAGACAGTTTAATTGATAATTGGTTTAGTATTGTCACATGTACTGAGATACAGTGAAAAGTTTTCTTTGCGTGCCATCCAGACAGATCATTCCGTACGTAAGTACATTGAGGTAGTACAAAAGGAAAAAAACACAAAATGCAGAATATAGGGTTACAGTTACAGAGAAGGTAGACAGACAGTAAGTTGCAAGAGCCATGACAAGGTAGATTCGGAGATCAAGAGTTAATCTTTACTGTGGAAAGCATCCGTTCAAGAGTCATATAACAGCAGGAGAAAAGCTGTCCTTGAGCTTGTGTAGTGCGTGTTCTCGAACTTTTTTATCTTCTGCCCCGTGGAAGGGGGTAGAAGAGAGAATGACTGGGGTGGGAGGGGTCTTTGATGAAGTTGGCTGCTTTCCCGAGGCAGTGGGAAGAGGCTGGCTGTCATGATAGACCGGGCTGCATTCACAAATCTCTGCAATTTCTTGTGGTCTTGGGCAGGGCAGTTGCCACACCAAGCTGTGATGCATCCGGATAGGATGCTTTCTATGGTTCTTATTCATTGTCACATTTTGGGATCTTACTCTGTGCAAAATGGTTTCCGCGATTCCTGATATTACAGCCATCGATTGCCTTGTGGGCGTGAAAGATGCTGGATAAATGCAAGTAGTCCAGATGAAGGGTCTCGACCTGAAACGCCAACTGTCCATTTCCCTCCACAGATGCTGCCTGACCCTCTGAGTTTCTCTCGCATCTTGTATGTTGCTCCAGATTCCAGCATCTGCACTTTCTTGTGCCTCTAGTTTCTCTCTTTCCAGTTTGAATAGGTAATTTAGAGACGCTCCCTTAACCAACCCAAGCATTGCCTCACCAATAAACTTAATTCAGGAATGTGAACTGCTGAATATGTGATAAATTCCACCTTGGCAGAAAGGAAGAACAAACACTGCTGTTGGCCCCCATATACTGTAAGTCCTCCCTCCCTCTGTAAAGGGGACACGTTGCAAAGCAAATTGGGGTATCAAATATAAGAAGGGGTCTTGCCTTGGACAGGGGTAATGCAATACCCCTGTGGGGCTGGGAGCAGTTCACAGGGACAATAAGGGGAGCAGTTAAAATCACAGACACACAAGAGACCGCAGTTGCTTGAATCTGGAGCAGAAACACAAACTGCTGAAGGAACTCAGCAGGTCAGGCAGCATCTGTGGTGGGAACATCAGTCGATATTTCGAGTTGAGATCCTGCATCTGGACCGACATCCAGATCTCAAACCGCAGGTCTGGTTTCAAGCCGCCCTTTCCCTGGCGATATAAATGTGGGGGTCATCTCCCCCTTGCCATGAGTGACAAAAACGGTGACCCTGGACTGAGAGCTCTCCATCCTGGGAGAGGTCCCATGAGGCAGTCCCTGGCGCCAAGAGAGAAACCTGTCCATTTCTGGGGTTACCCACACTCTGGGTGGAGGGAGGCAGTGTTTTTTTATCAGAGTGAAGTTGCCACCCCAACCCCAGGGTAGTGGCGCCATGCAGTGGGGCTGCATTATAAAGGGGCTCGTTGTCAATCTTCAGCAACCCCTGAGTAAGTTGCACCTATCCCCGGAGCTGCAGAGAATTGGATCCAGTCAATGGAGACGGCGGTCCCCTCAGCTGCAAATGCCAGCAGAGAAATTGGTCCTCAGTCGCAGAGACTAACGACACATTGGAGGACTCTGCCTCTGACATTCGGCCACAATTAGTGAACATCACAATGTTGATCTTTTGACACAGTTTGGAGAGCGCCAGGTGTTCACCAGAGTAGGTCAAGGCACAGTCCCAGGTGTGTGACAGGTGGAGCCGTCGGAGAGCGTGCAGTCCAATGGGCGATCATCTGTCCCGGTGGGTGAATAAAACATCTGGAGGAAGTATGGGAGACTTCCTCCCAGGGTGCTGGACATTGCTTCTACCTCATATAGAAGCAGTCAGCAGAGCTCATGTGGGGGTGGTGGCGAGAATGGGCGAGCTAAGGACTAGAGGCATGCGGTACAGATACAGTCTAGGGGAACTGCAGTGTACGCACAGGGGAGAGGGACAGTGAGGAGGAATGGGAGCACATGGTCTGGGGTGTGGCTCCTGTCACACTGTATAAGCAGATTATCTCAGTGGAGTAGTAAAATGGAGACACAGGAGACTGCAGTCATTGAGTAATACGGCATGGAAACAGACCCTTGCGCCCCTCTTTTCCATGCCAGTCAAGGTGCCCATCTAGGCTAGTCCCACTTGCCCATGTTTGACCCCTAAACTTTTCCTATCTATGTACCTGTCCAAATGTCTTTTAAATATTGTACCTGCCTCAACCACTTCCTCTGGTTCCATAAATGGACCACTTTCTGCGTGAAGAGGTTGCCCCTCAAGTCCCTTTTAAAATCTTTTTCTTCTCACAAACCTGTGCCTTGTAGTTTTTGATTCAATTTCTCCTGGGAAAAAGCTGTGTGCATTCACCTGGTCTATGCCCCTCATTATTTTACACACTTCTATAAGGTCAGTCTCCTACACTTCAAGGAATAAAGTCGTAGCCTGCCCAACCTGTCCCTAACACTCAGGTCCTCGAGTCCTGGTAATGGTCTCGTAAATCTTCTTTGCACTTTTTCCAGCTGAATGATGTCTTTCCTATAACAGGGCGACCAAAACTGTAGATAATATTCCAAGTGCAGCCTCACCAGTGACTTGTAGAACTGCAACATAATGTCCTAACTCCTATACTCAGTGACCTGACTGATGAAGGCCAGTGCACCAAACACGTTCTTCACCACCTTGTCTACCTGTGATGCCACTTTTGGGGACTCTTGGAGTACCTGTACTCCAAGAACCCTCTGTTCTACAACAGCCCTACCGTCTGGACACGAACACTGACTTCTCCAATTTAAGGTAATCTGTCCATTTTCTCTCTCCTCCTGATCTACCCAGTTCCTCCTACTCTCACCCCAGCTCCTCATCACCCTGTCTCTTTCCCCTCCTCCACCCACCCCATCACCCACACACTCCTCCCACTGGGTCCCCTCCCCCACTGTTCCCCTCTGCCCTCCCCACCTCCCTTATTTCATTCCAAGCTCCACCTTCCTCTCCTATCGGATCCCATCATCTTCAGCCCTTTGTCCCTTCCACCTCTCACCTCCCAGATTCTGGTGCTATTCCCACTCTCCCTTCCCCCCTCTGCCTCTCACCCCTCCTCACCTGGATCCTCCCATCGCCTGCCGGCTCTGGCTCCACCCCTTCCCTCCACCTTTTTATACCGGCTCTCTCCCCTCTATCTTTCAGTCCAGGTGAACGTTGACCGTCCATTTCCCTTCACAGATTCTGCCTGACCCATTGGGTTGTTTTCTTTGATTATCTCACTGGCTGCCTGTGGGAGTCTCCAGTGTCCAAATAGGCATTTGTTCATTACTATCTTTTAGAAGTATCTTATTGTCTGCAAAACACATTTAGCTATCCTGAGATTACAAAATGCTATAAAATGCATGTGTTTTCCCCCTCTCTATTTCCCAACCTCTCATACGCTGCCTTCAAACAAGTCTCCCATTTAGGGCAACACACAATCTGCTGGAGGAACTCAGCGGCTCGAGCAGCATCTGTGGGGGGAAAGGAGTTGTCGACGTTTCGGGTTGAAACCCTGCATCAGGACCGTCAACAATTCCATTCCTCCCACAGATGCTGCTCGACCTGCTGAGTTCCTCCTGAAGATCGTTTCTGCTCCAGATCCAGACATCTGCAGTCTCCTATGTCTCCCATTAAGAGCAAAGTCCCAACACCTTTCCATCAGTTCCCACACCTCTGCAGCGGAGGGATTTACTCAGTGACGTTTGATCTCATCAGTGTTGTTCCTGTCCACTCCCCTTGCCTAAGCATCTAACATCCCTAAGCAGATACCAATGGACCATTGGGCTAAGAGGCAAAGTCAAAGTCAAGTTTACTGTCATATGTACAAGTCCATGTGTGCACAGGTGCAATGAAAAGCTTACTTGCAGCAGCATCACAGGCACAGAGCATCAGATACACAACATTCGCAAGAAAAAACATAAATTATGAACAACTTTTACTGTACAAGAAAACATAATTAGAACAAAAATAAAGCAAAGTTCATTTTATTGCAAACTGATCAAAGTGGTTATAGTGTTGCTAAACTGTAGTGATTAGGGTTGTGCCAGTTAGTTCAAGAACCGAATGGCTGTAGGGAAGTAGCTGTTCCTGAACCTGGTGGTGTGGGACTTCAGGTTTCTGTACCTCCTGCCCGATGGTAGCTGTGAGAAGGTGGCATAGCCCGGATGGTGGGGATCTTTGACAATGGACGTCGCCTTCCTGAGGCAGCGCCTCCTGTAGATACTACCGATGGTGGGGAGGGATGTGCCCGTGATGTACTGGGCTGAGTCCACGACTCTCTGCAGCTTCTTACATTCCTGTACATCTGAATTGCCGCACCAGACCATGATGCCAAATTCCTGAATGTTTCCCACGGGATATGATTCAGAAGTGGGTATATTTCTAAGGGGGTGACGTTAGCCTCAGCAGCTCGGAGTGATGGGTTTGGGGAGACCCCCAGTTTATGCCCCCTCATCAAAGTTTGGTATGAACTCACTTTCAATTAGTTTCCCACTAATCGGACTGGATTAAAATCACGAAACACAAGAGACTGCAGATGCTGGAATCTGGAGCAACACACAAGATGCTGGAGGAACTCAGCGGGTCAGGCAGCGTCCATGGAGCGAAATGGACTTGACATTTCTGGCTGAGACCCGTCATCTGGACTGAAAGATAGAGGGGAGATAGCTGGTATAGAGGTGGAGGGAAGGGATGGAGCCAGAGCTGGCAGGGGATAGGTGGATCCAGGTGAGGGGGGTGGGTAGATGTAGATGTAGAGGTAGATGTGGGAGCGGAGAGTGGAAACAGTGTCAGAAGCTGGGCGGTGATGGGTGGTGACAAAGGGCTGAAGATGATGGGATCTGATAGGAGAGGAAGGTGAAGCATGAAATCAAGGGAGGGAGGTGGGGAGGGCAGAGAGGAACAGTGGGGGAGGGGACCTAGTGGGAGGAGTGTGTGGGTGATGGAGTGGGTGGAGGAGGGGAAAGAGACAGGGTGATGAGGGCTGGGGTGAGAGTAGGAAGGGCTGGGTAGATCAGGAGGAGAGAGAAAGGGGGACAGGGAGCAGAAATACCAGAAGTTGGAGAACTTGGAGGATTCAAATCACCATCAGAATGGGACCTGGCACACTGAATGTCTACAGCTCACCGGTACCGGCGTTCTGACCCATCCAGGGAGAATCAGCGACCGTCCACCGGCCGCGGAACTGGATAAAGTCATGCAGTATAGAATCAGACCCTTCGGCCCGCCGTGCCCATGCTGGCCATTGTATCCATCTATATTAATGCCAGTAGGAAAGAAAGGGAATCACTATTGTTTTCTGAAATAAGCGAGACCAGCATGGGATTTAAAGATTAGCGAGATAGCAGATGAGGTGCAGTGTTGAGCAGGGACATTCCCCCTTGGCCTTCTCCACTGTTGCATGTCAGTGTTGGACTGTGATGTATCTCAGTGACCCTGGGGCCACTCATCTGCATGAGGCCTTGGACTGAGCCAATGGGAATGTCCGCTGTGTTTTCTTATGGTAATGAGCCCCATTGAAGCCCCGCAGCAGTGAATCCAGTCACTCAGCGCGGGGTCGCCAGTGAAAAGAGCAAGAGGCACATTTTCAATATACAATTTGCAACAAACAACCTCTGCACAATAGCGAGAGGAAAAAAAAAGGAGTCGGTGTTTGAAAATGCCCAGTGCCCAGTAAATCTGATGCACTGCTTTGTCCTTTGCTCCGACTGGATATATTTAGTGGTGCAACAGCATGTCCTGGGGAATATGAGCTGGAGGTGGAAGATGAAGTTCACAGTGAGTATCTCTCTCTCTCTCTCTCTGTCGTGCCCCTTCCATATTAGTGACGATTAGCGGCGGCATTTCCTCCTGGATGCAAGCAGAATTCCTCACCTCGTTGAAAACTTGCTGAAGTTCTGTCAGTTTATTCGTGAGCGCACAGCCACTGCAGAGCCCGTGCTACCAAACTACTGGCTTATCAGAGGGCAGAGTGGAGATAGGAACCAGGATCAACTCTTCAATGCAATAAAAGCAATTGTAGAGCTTTACTGTTTTTGAATTAAATCCCACCACTCCATTCTGCAGACCAGAGGACTAGATGTCTGGACTTGTGCCAACGCTTCCCGAGGTGATGTCCTTAAGGAAAATCGCCAAACCTAGGCTCTCTCTCTCCCCCCCCCCCCCCCCGTAATGAAGGGAGACTTCTTCCCGGTGCCCTGACCAATATTTCTCTCTCAATCACTGTCACTGAAAGGGTTTATCCTGTTATTGCTTTGATTTTTGTGGGAAGGATGTGCGCAAGTTGGTCCAGTGTTTCCAACAGTCACTCAAAATGGCTAGAGTCACACAGCACGGAAACAGGCCCTTCAGCCCGCTGGGTCTGTGCTAACCATCAAGCATCCATTGACACTAATCCCAATTTTATTCTCCCCATATTTCCATCAGCTCCCCCCAGATTCTACAATCTACAGTGGGCACTTAGCCTACCAGCTCACATGTCCTTGGCATGTGGGAGGAAACCGGAGCACCCTGGTGAAACCCATGTGGTCACAGGGAGAACGTGCAAACTCCACACAGACAGCAGCAGAGGTCAGGATTGAAGCTGGGTTGTTTGTTGCAGCAGTGGGGCAGCAGAGCTACCAGCTGCACCACTCCAGAAACACTCAGCAGGTCAGGGAACATCTGCAGAAAGAGAAACAGAGTTAAAGTCTAAGGTTGAGGACTGACAGTGACATGATTTGGGACACAAATGCAAGTTCTTTACGATTAACCTCAGCATCAAGAAGGGGTGGGGGTGTGGTTGGTGGGGAAGAGTCAGCTGGGGTCACTGTCAGGGCTGGAATCTGATGACCACTGCAGCAGGATGTGTACCAGTTGACAGCAGGTCTGGACATAGGTGTAACGCTACTGCCCAGACATCAACATTCAGACAGAAGCTGAAAAGTTTAACAATCCAATGAATATCTAAAGGAATTTGATTGAATCGTTGCTGTCGTGTAATGTGGAGCAGATATATGCTCTATCGTTTTCCCAGGGTAGTATACCAAAAATGAGAATTACTGAAACCCAACAATCCAGTGATCTTTACAATGTTTCCCGCTAAACACAATCCTTTCTGTAGAATCCGCTTTTGCTTGAGGTGTTTCCCTGGTAATGCTCCTCTTCCCTTTGACAGGAGACTCTGTCATCCATTAGGCAGGCACAAAGCTCGTCTCCCAGATGTGTGTCGTGGCATTCACATGTCACTGCTCTGACCGGGACCGGCTCACTCAGCACAGATTGATCAGTGAGTGTGAGTCCATGATAGTCCACCCAATGCTCACTCAGCACAGATCAGTGAAGAGCACCTTTCCCACACAATGAAAGTTTGGACCTCAAAAACTTAACAAGAAATAAAGAGAGAAAGTGGTAGAAATTAATCCACATAGAGTAGCTTATGTATGTTCTACCCTGATTTCAAAAATTGGTTCCATTTGAGTATAATTTTGAAAGCAGAATTCAATGTAAATATAATTGTACACTGCACATTCAGCATATGTGATTGACGAGGAATATCTGCCTCACGTCTCTGTATGTGTGACTGATGATTAGTTTCCCTCCTTTCAATAGCACCTTTCATGTGAAAAAGATCCCTGTTTTTCTCCCAGGGTTGAAATGTCTAATACTAGAGGGCATGTATTTAAGGTGAGAGGGGGTAAGTTCAAAGGAGATGTGAGTGGCAAGTTTTTTATACAGAGAGCAGTGGGTGCCTGGAATGTGCTGCCAGGAGTGGTGGTGGAGGCAGATATGATAGACGTGTTTAAGAGGCTCTTAGATAGGCACATCAATATGCAGAGAATGGAGGGATATGGACATTGTGTAGGAAGGGATTAGTTTAGTTAGGCATTTAATTGCTAGTTTAATTAGTTCGGCACTAGTTTAATTAATTTGCCATAGAAGTGCCAAGTGTCCTGGCAGCTAAGCTCTCCAGCAGGAGCACAAACTCTAAAGGTTATCCTTGTTTCAAAACTGTTCCCGTGTCAAGTCTGAGATCTGAATCTCTGAATGACAATAAGAAATTTATTCTCTAGAAATATTTTGAATACAAATTGAGAATTTTAAAAGCTATTTAGAAACAAATATTAAATATGTTTTATTTTACTTTTAAGATTTCAGCTAGTCCATCATGCTAGTATGCAATGTATGGGCACAGTCTAGAAGTGTTGCATGTTCAGTCCCCAGTCTGAATTGACTTAGCCATTTGCCCAAGGTTATGGGAAGAGCACTCTCATTAGCCTCAGCACCCCAGAGTTGGAGAAAGGACAATCAACCAGAATTGTTCCTCCTGAATCCTACCTGATGATGGAGAAGCAAGTGGAGAGTCCTGTGAATCAGCAACTGATGTTGCCTGGATCAAATGGCTAGTGAGGTGTGGTAGCTGAGGGCAGCAGCCTCTGTGCTACCCTTTACCAAACAAAATCAACACCTCTGTGAGAGCCAGACGTGATCTTGGGTAGGTGAAAGCTCATTTTTAAAAAGTTGCTTGATATCAATAACTCATTCAGAAGTTACTAAATAATTGCAGGTTCCACTCCAGACCCTCGAGTCAGTAATATAGGCTTTTAGTTTGGTGCAAAACTGTGGAGCCGCTGCACTATAGGAGGTAATTTTAATAAGATTTTAAACCAAATCCCCATCTTAGGTGAAGGAGATTTTACAATCTGAAGAAAGTTCTAATCCTGGAACACGTCCATACCTTCAACTATTAGCACTAAGGTGGATATTTGGTATTATGTCTTTTCTGTTTGTGGGACCTTGCTATTGGCAAATTGCTTTATTTTCCCACATGGTAACAGTGATTTTACCTAAGAAGTATTTCATTGGTTGTTAAGCCCTTTGGGATATCCTGAGTTATGAGCGCGTCCTTACTAATTGGTGAGAAACTTTGAGTTGGCATCGGTTATGTTCTAGTTCCGTGTCATGCTTATGGAGAGTGCTCACACAATTTACTCCAGATAAGATAAGATACCTTTATTAGTCACATGTACATCGAAACACACAGTGAAATGCATCTTTTTGCATAGGGTGTTCTGGGGGGCAACCCACAAGTGTCGCCACGCTTCCGACGCCAACATTGCATGCCCAAAAGTTCCTAACCTGTACATCTTTGGAATGTGGGAGGAAACCAGAGCACCCAGAGGAAGCCCACACAGACACAGGGAGAATGTACAAACTTCTTACAGACAGCGGTCGGAATTGAACCTGGGTTGCTGGCGCTGTAATGTGTTACGCTAACTGCTACACTACCATGCCTGCCATTGCAGGTACATTTTAAATAGAACCTGTTACATTCAGACGTGCTCCCCTGCTTGACTACCTACTGCAACGATGTATTGGGGAGACACAAGTTTGTGGTCTCCGTATTGAAGAATACTGAGTATTCTGTGGTGAGTTAAATTTTCAGTTGTCAATTTGTGTTGTCATTTATATTGTTCACACAAACCACATAGTGTCTCGAATCTTACTGCAAGGAAGTAGACCCTTCGGCCCACTGGGTTTCTGCTGACCATCAACCACCAATTATCCCAATCCTACACTCAGGCACGGTAGTATAGTGGTTAGTGTAACACTATTACAGCACCAGCAACCCGGGTTCAATTCCTGCTGCTTGTCTGTAAGGAGTTTGTCTTTCTTCCCGTGTCTGCGTGGGTTTCCTCTGGGTGCTCTGGTTTCCTCCCACATTCCAAAGACGTACGGGTTAGGAAGTTGTGTGCATGCTCTGTTGGTGCCGGAAGCGTGGCGACATTTGTGGGCTGCCCCCAGAACACTCTACGTAAAAGATGCATTTCACTGTGCATTTCGATGTACACGTGACTAATAAAGATATCTTGTCTCATTTTATTCCCCCACAGTCCCATTAACTGCCCCCAGATTCTACCACTCACCTAAACCCTAGGGGCAACTTACAGTGGGTAATTAACCTACCAACCTGCACGCCTTTGGAATGTGGGAGGAAACCCACCCGGTTACTGGGAGAACGTGCAAACTCCACACAGACAGCACCTGAGGTCAGGATCAACCCTGGGTCACTGGAGCTGTGAGGCAGCAGCTCTGCCAGCTGTGCCACTGTGCTGCCTTCTCCTCATCCTTGTGCCGTCAGAGGTTCGAGGTGCATTTTGGGACCCAGCTGATTCCAGTGCTCACTTCTCGATCTGCCGGCTGCACTTGGGAGAACGAGGTGCGGGCACTCTGTGGGAAACTGCAGCAGTCCCTATGCCCAGATGGACATCTCACCAACACCACTGATGTTAATGACCGACCGGTCAAAGATTAGCTGATCCAGAGAAGAGGGAGAATCCAGGCCAGTATCTAACAAGACCTAAGGGGACTGGATGTCAACTTAAACAGGGAGGAGGGATTTTGGAGTAAAATTGCAGTCCAAAAGACAGATGACCATAGATGGGCCAGTTTGTAAGAAGGTTTCAAAGTCATTCCAAAGCCTTTGTGCAGCATAGAATCATAGAATCATAGAACAGTACAGCACAATACAGGCCCTTCGGCCCACAATGTTGTGCTGAACTTTAAACCTCGCCTAAGACTATCTAACCCCTTCCTCCCACATATCCTTCTATTTTAAATTCCTCCATATGCTTATCTCGTAATCTCTTGAATCTGACCAATGTACCTGCCTCCACCACCACCCCAGGCAGTGCATTCCATGCCCCAACCACTCTCTGGGTAAAAAAACCTTCCTCTGATATCTTCCTTGAACTTCCCACCCATTACTTTAAAGCCATGCCCTCTTGTCTTGAGCATTGGTGCCCTGGGAAAGGGTCGCTGGCTGCCCACTCTATCTATTCCTCTTAATATTTTGTACATCTCTATCATGTCTCCTCTCATCCTCCTTCTCTCCAAAGAGTAAAGCCCTAGCTCCCTCAGTCTCTCCTCATAATCCATACTCTCTAAACCAGGCAGCATCCTGGTAAATCTCCTCTGCACCCTTTCCAACGCCTCCACATCCTTCCTATAATGAGCAGGAGAGTGACTGTTCCTCCACCAATAACATCCCCCAATACACTGGAGCAGGCTTGCAATCATAAAGTAGGAATGACAACCCCTGTCCTGAAACAGGAGAAAACAAACACCAAACGTTTGATAAGAACACAAGAGCTATACCTTCTGTAACCAAGCATGTTGGCTGCAATCACTGATTCTGTTAGTACATGGAGAATATGTTGAAGGGAATGTTATGGTGAGGAATATGGAACTGGAGTGTATTAGTGAAAGTAATGATAATATTAGAGAACATAGTTGGTACGTGAGTGCTCTTGTGAGTTGTCCCAGTGGTGTTGCATAGTCGGTATGCTAGTGCTCTGGTGGTGATGTGTGAACGTCCAGTACATCAGTGTTGTAATGAGGGGTGTGAGATGTATTGCCCAGAAGTTGGATTTAGAACATAAAGGAACATAGAACATCGAAAAGTACAGCACAGGAACAGGCCCTTCGGCCCACAATGTTGTGCCAGACTAATTGAACTAGTAATTAAAGGTCCACCTAAACTAATCCCTTCCTACGCAATGTCCATATCCCTCCATTCTCTGCATATTGATGTGCCTATCTAAGAGCCTCTTAAACGCCTCTATCGCATCTGCCTCCACCACCACCCCGGCAGCACATTCCAGGCACCCGCCGCTCTCTGTGTAAAAACCTTGCCCCGCACATCTCCTTTGAACTTACCCCCTCTCACCTTAAATACATGCTCTCTAGTATTAGACATTTCAACCCTGGGAGGAAGATACCGGCTGTCTACTCTATCTGTGCCTCTCATAGTCTTATAAACTTCCATCAGGTCTCCCCTCAGCCTCTGCTGCTCCAGAGAAAACAACCCAAGTTTGTCCAACCACTCCAAAATTTTCCAGATTTGCCATTGGGAAAACTTTCTGATGATCTACATTGAGGGAGAGGAATGAGGACGTGAGCTCAGGGAGTGGCTGTGTGCACTCCGGGGGGATCCAGGCCCTCTGGTAAGTCCCAGTGCTTGAGATAGCACCGGGGTGTCACTGGACACAAAGCAGATTAACAGGGGTTCTACATATCCACAAGACAGATGGAAACCATTCAATTTCACTCCAGCATCAATGTCGTTCCAACCTCAGTCATTGAGTTGCTTCCATGTGAATACGTTTGAGGCCTGAAATGGCCAAGCTTCCAAATCCACTGGTAGGACAAGTGATCCAACATCAGCAATCTCCTTCAGGCCCACACCCCCCAGCTGTGAAGCCCCAGTGATGGTCACTCAACTTCACTGGACAGGCTATTGTTGACCCTTTCACTGAAACACAGGAGAGGATCAGTGTGGCACTTGAGAAACGCAGGAAACTGCAGAAAGTTGTGGACACAGCCCAGTCCATCACACAAACCAGCCTCCCCTCCATGGACACTGTTTTCACTTCCTACTGCCTTGGGAAAGCAGCCAACATCATAGAAAATAGAACACTACAGCACAGTATAGGCCCTTCGGCCCATGATGTTGTGCCGACATTTTATCTTGCTCTAAGATGTATCTAACCCTTCTGCCCCTCATTTTTCTATCATTCATGTGGCTATCTAAGAGTCTCTTAAATGTCCTTAATGTATCTGGCCCCACCACCTCTGCGGGCAGTGCGTTCCATGCACCCACCACTCTCTGTGTAAAAAACTTGCCTCTGACATACCCCTTATACCTTCCTCCAGTCACCTTAAAATTATGTCCCCTCGTGTTAGCCACTTCCACCCTGTGAAAAAGACCCCTCCCACCCTGGTCATTCTCCCTTCTCCCCCCCTCCCATTAGGCAGAAGATACAAAAGCCTGAGAGCACAGACCGCCAAGCTCAAGGACAGCTTCTATCCCGCTGACTCTTGAACCAACCTCTCATACGCTAAAAGGTGAACTCTTGATCTCCCAATCTACCTCGTTGTGGCCCTTGCACTGTACCTGTTTACCTGCACTGCACTTTCCCTGTAACTGCAACACTATATTCTGCATTCTGTTTTCTTTTTATGATTGCGGTGTAATTAGGTATGGCATGATCTGCCTGGATGGCATGCAAGCAAAAGTTTTTCACTGTATCTTGGTACATGTGACAATAATAAACCAATACCAAGTTTAACCACAACACAAAGGTCCTCTACCAACCTGCTCCACTGTACATAACCACCCCGATGATAAAGGTCCACAACAAAGCCCTGGAAAAGGTGATGGGAGCCACCTCTCAGCCAAGGCAGACATGGATGATGCGATACCTTATCTCCTCCAGTGTGCCAGCACAGCCTTTAGCCATCTGAGTGTTCGAAGGTCAGGAGCTCAAATACAGCACGAGACGCATGGTGTGCCAAGCAGTGGTGATCGCTTCCCTCCTGTAGGCTTCTGAACCCTGGCGCGATGGCTGGAGGTCAGTATAGACACCACCAGATGTGTCTCTTGGGTGAGTGGGCAGATTCACGGCAGATGAGGTTTAACATGGATAAATGCAAGGTTATGTTGGCCTTCCTCACAAGAGGACTTGAGTGCAGAAGCAAGGATGTCTTGGCTATGGTGAGAGCCCGCCTTGAGCTTTGTGTGCAGTTTTAGTCTCATCTGAGGAAGGATGTGCCAGGCTGGGAGGGAGTGCAAGGAAAGTTCACCTGAATGATTCCAAGGATGGATTGAATTATGAAGAGAAATTGGGTCTATGTTCACTTGAGGCTAGAAGAATGAGAGGGGATCTCATAGAAACTTCTAAACCTCCAACAAGGCTGGACAGACTGAGTATAGAGAGGCTGTTCCAATGGCAGGACACACTAGAACCAGAGGTCAATGCCTCAGAATACAGGGTGTGCCACTTAGAGAGATGAGGAGAAATTTCTACACCCAGAGGGTAGTGAATCCATGGAATTCTCCAGCACAGACAGCAATGCAGGCCTAGTCATTAAATAGATTCAAGAGGGAGGTAGGTATATTCCTCAGTGCTCCAGGGATCAAGGTGCATGGGGTGACAGTGGTAAATTGTTAAGCTGGTTTATTATTGTCACATGTACTGAGGTGTGCCATCCATACAATCATTTCATCGTATCAGTACATCAAGGTAGTACAAGAGAACAGCAATAACAGAGCATAGAATATAGTGTAACAGTTACAGAGAAAGTGCAGTGCAGGCAGACAATAAGGTGCAAGGCCATAATGAGGTTGATCGTGAGGTCAACAGTCCACCTTTATCGTACAAGAGGTCTATTCAATAGTATTATAACAGCGGGATAGAAGCTGTCCACCAGTGGGGTGGTACGTGCTTTCAGGCTTTTGTATCTGAAGAGGGTGCTGGAGGGACGATCAGCCGTGATTTTGTTATATGTTGGAACAGGCCCAAATGGCTGACTGGGCTATTCCTGCTCCTATTTTCTATGTTTTCCTTGTTTTCACAAAATCCTGCAAATCCACCGGAGGGATAACGGTGTCCTCTCCCCGGCCGGTGTCCCCGGCATTGACGCCATGCAGCAGACACCCTGTGGAAGTGGCCTTCAGATGCCCCACCCTCCCTGTTAGACACCTCCTGCCCCGTCTCTGGGAGAGTCTGGGGTCCCCACTTTGGTCTCATTTGCCCCCTTAGAACCCACAGAACTGGAGCGGAGGCAAGTTACCCTCGATCCTGAGGGACTGCCTGCGAAGAAGATACTTGGCAGTGGGGTATGTCTGTGTTAAGCATAGAGACATATAAAACCTACAGCACAATACAGGCTCTTCAGCCCACAAAGTTGTGCCGAACATGTCCCTACCTTAGAAATTACTAGGCTTACCCATAGCCCTCTATTTTACTAAGCTCCATGTACCTATCCAAAAGACCCTTAAAAGACCCTATCGTATCCGCCTCCACCACCGTCGCCGGCAGCCCATTCCACACACCCACCACTCTCTGAGTAAAATACTTACCCCTGACACCTCCTCTGTTCTAACACTCCTGTGTTAGAATGACAGGAGTAAAACACATCAGTTTTATAACGAAGGCTCATGTCCGGCTTTTCATTGTGTTAACGTGTTGGATAGCAGTATTGATATAAAGTGTTTGATATGTCAGTGAATAAGGAACGGGTTACTTTTGACAGGTTTCCTCTGGTGAACCCAGCCGATAAGTTCAAGTGCCTGAGAGGAAGAATTGATCTAGTCCCTGCTGTGATGCCTTTGTGTGCTGAATAATCTGTGGTAGGCACCGTCTAATTTGATGGATGGAACATGCAAAAAGCTTATCTCAGCTTGTCAGTGTCTTCCTGGAGAAGGAAGACATGGGCCAAAACACTGATACAATGTTGGGGGCAGATATTGTTGTGAAGCGAGAGGGTTGTGGTTAACGATGGGACGGCTGAGGGAAAAATGTAGCCGGCACAAGTTCACCATTGTCATCAGCGTGGGCACCAGGCAACTGGCAGGTTCAGATGGCAGGCCTGTAATCCCCACAGCCCCACCACACAGCCTGTCACTTGCAGTTGTATCAGCTGTCCGACCAAACCCCTGACAACGTGACCCCAGACACGAGCTGGAATCCAGTCACAGCCGCACCTGACAAGTCAGTGAGCCTGGACCCCCTGAACAAGGCGCGTGTGACCCCGTGTCAGAGTCACAGCAGCTGGCGAGCTGTGACTGCCGGTTCAGAACCTGAATTATTAACACACGGCTGCCAGCCAGAGGCTGTGACCAGACTGTGTTCATTTATAGTTCCTCTGATGGGAAATATAAATGGACATAATCTTCAAGTGAGAGGGATGCACTCCTTCACACACAGGGAAGTCTGGGACTCTGCTCCCAATAGACTGTCGCTGTACATTAACTGGAGCTTTGCAGACAAGACCAATGGAGCAGACGTAAAGATCAGTGTGATTCAGTTGAACGGTGGAGCAGCCCTGGTGTCTGAATACCTGCCTGCTGTTCAGGTTCGGTGTAGTGCAGCTCCCTTTGAGGCTCATGCAGAGCGTTCCCGCTCCAGTGTCGAACCAGCCAATCTCAGGCCTCCTTGGCTGACCGCAGTTATTGGTATTGGTTCATTATTGTCACTTGCACCGAGGTACAGTGAAAAACTTGTCTTGCATACCGATCGTACAGGTCAATTCATTACACAGTGCAGTTACATTGAGTTAGTACAGAGTGCATTGATGTAGTACAGGTAAAAACAATAACAGTACAGAGTAAAGTGTCACAGCTACAGAGAAAGTGCAGTGCAATAAGGTGCAAGGTCACAACAAGGTAGATCACGAGGTCAGAGTCCATCTCATCGTATAAGGGAACTGTTCAATAGTCTTATCACAGTGGGATAGAAGCTGTCCTTAAGCCTGGTGGTACGTGCCCTCAGGCACCTGTATCTTCTACCTGATGGAAGAGGAGAGAAGAGAGAATGACCCGGGTGGGTGGGGTCTTTGATTATGCTGGCTGCTTCACCAAGACAATGAGAGGTAAAGACAGAGTCCAAGGAGGGGAGGCTGGTTTCTGTGACGCGCTGAGCTGTGTCCACAGCTCTCTGCAGTTTCTTGTGGTCCTGGGCAGAGCAGTTGCCGTACCAAGCCGTGATGCATCCAGATAGGATGCTTTCTATAGTGCTTCAATAAAAGTTGGTGAGTGTCAAAGGGGACATGCCAAATAGAGCAATTATTGCATCTCCCCTTCCGCCAGCTCCCCACTGGAGCGGACTTTGTTCATTGGATGAATGGGAAACTGCTTCCAGCCTCTACACAGAGCCAAGTTCAGCGCAAGTCCTGTCATCAAGCTGCAGGGTGCAGACGATGCTTACACACTTGGAGATCAAGCTCCAGGTCGTGGTTGATAAGGCAAAGGTCCTCCAGCAACCCTCCCTCACTGCTCAGTACCAGACCCCAACAGTAAATATCAGTGAGGAGACTCTGCAATAGTCTCCACTTTCCTCATCTTTCAGGATGTTGTCGTTGCTGACCAATGTTTATTGCCCATCCCTAATTACCCTTGAGAAGGTGGTGGTGAGGGGCCTCCTTGAAGCACAGCAGTCCTTCTGGTGCAGGGGCTCCCATGGTGCTGCTGGGGAGACAGTCCCAGGATTTGGACCCGGAGATGATGAAGGAACGCCCATGTATTTCGGAGACAATATGGTCAATGAGTTGGAGGGGATCCTGTAGGTGGTCATGGTCCCATGAACCCACTGCCCTCGGCCTTCCTTGGGGTAGAGTTCACAGATCTGAGCTACTGCAGTGCATTTTGTAAATGCAGCCGCTGTGTGCCAGTCATGGGGTGGTTGATATGGTGCCAATCTAGTAGGCTGCTTCTCCTGGATGGTGTTGAGTTTCTTGAGAGTTGCTGGCACTGTCCTCATCCAGTGTTCCAGGACACTGTTGATTTATGTGTTGAATATGCTGGAAAGGCCATGAGGCGTCAGGAGATGCCACAGGAGACCCAGCCTCTGACCTGCTCAAGGTGATGGTGGGGGACATGGTGATGGCAATGCATTGAATGAAAAGGGTAGGTGGTCAGTCTCTCTCTTGTGGAAGATGGTCATTGCTTAGCACTTCTGCAGCACAAATGGTGATTCTCAGTCTATTCTGGAATTCTCGGCCCATACTGGAATGCTCTCCTGGTCTTGCTGTCTGCAGGTTTGGGCTGCTTCATTTACTGTAGAGCTGTGAATGGAACTGAATGGTGGCTGGCATGACTGACCTTCAGCAACCACAACCATCTTATTTGTGGAGGTATGACTCCAGCCACTGGAGTGTTTTCTCTATGATGCCTGCTGACTTGATGCCAAATTCAGTCAAACCTGCCTTGATATCAAGGGCAATCACTCCCACCTCACCTCTGGAGTTCATCTCTTTGGTCCACGTTCTGAGGTCTGGAGTTGAGTGGTCAGTGTCATGCTGTTACAGCACCAGCGACCCAGGTTCAATTCCCCCCGCTGTCTGTAAGGAGTTTGTACGTTCTCCCCGTGATTGCATGGGTTTCCTCCGGGTGCTCCAGTTTCCTCCCACATTCCAAAGACGTACGGGTTAGGAAGTTGTGGGCGTGCTATGTTGGCGCCGGAAACGTGGCGACACTTGCAGCTGCCCCCCAGAACACTCTACACAAAGATGCATTTCATTGTGTGTTTTGATGTACATGTGACTAATAAAGATCTTATCTTACCTAATGAATTGGAATTGGAATTGGTTTATTATTGTCAGATGTACCGAGGTACAGTGAAAAACTTGTCTTTCATCACATCAGTACATCGAGTTAGTACAAGGTAAAACAATAACAGAATGCAGAATATAGTGTTACAGTAACAGAGAAAGTGCAGTGCAGGCAGACAATAAGGTGCAAGGTTATAAGGAGGTAGATTGTGAGGTCAAGAGTCCATCTTATTGTACTAGAGAACTGTTCAATAGTCTTATAACAGCGGGATAGAAACTGTCCTTGAGCCTGGTGGTACATGCTTTCAGGCTTTTCTATCTTCTGCCTGATGGGAGGGGGGGAAAGAGAGAATGTCCAGGGTGGGAGGGGTCTTTGATTATGCTGGCTGCTTTACTGAGGCAGCAAGAAGTATAGACAGAGTCCGTGGAGGGGAGGCTAGTTTCTCTGATGTGCTGAGCTGCGTCCACAACCTTCTGTAGTTTCTTGTGGTCATGGGCAGAGCAGTTGCGATACCAAGCCGTGATGCATCCGGATAGGATGCTTTCTATGGTGCATTGATAAAGATTGGTGAGGGTCAGTGGGGACATGCCAAATTTCTTTAGACTCCCGCGGAAATAGAGGCACTGGTGAGCTTTCTTGGCCATGGCGTCTACGTGGTTGGACCAGGACAGGCTATTGGTGATGTTCATTCCCAGGAACTTGAAGCTATCGACCCTTTTGAACTCAGCACTGATGATGTAGACAGGAGCATGTGTACCGCCCCCTTTTCTGAAGTCAATGACCAGCTCTTTTGTTTTGCTAACATTGAGGGAAAGGTTGTTGTCATGACACCATGTCACTAAACTCTCTATCTCCTTCCTGTACTCTGACTCATCATTATTTGAGATCTGGCCCACTATGATGGTGTCATCTGCAAATTTGTAGATGGAGTTAGAGCAGAATTTGGTCACACAGTCATGAGTATATAAGGAGTAGAGTAGAGGGCTGAGGACGCAGCCATGTGGGGCACCAGTGTTGAGAATAATCGTGCTGGAGGTATTGCTGCCTATCCTCACTGATTGCAGTCTGTTGGTCAGGAAGTCAAGGATCCAGTTACAGAGGGAGGTGTTGAAAAAAGTTCACTACAAAAGTGAACAATTGTACATCACCTCTCCTAACTCTGGGTGAAGGCGGAACGAAGTGAGGAAATTCATCACTGCCTCCAGCACTCTGTCACAGCCTTTGAATGGTTGATGAATGGTTGATGAAAAGATTGTTTCAAACTCAGCACCAAGCTTATGGTTCACTGGGCACTGGGTACAGTGAAAAATTTTGTTTTACATGCCATTCCTACAGATCATTTCATCAAATCAGTGCATTGAGGTAGTGCAAGGAAAAGCAATAACAGAATGCAGAATAAAGTGTTTCAGTTACAGAGAAAATGCAGTGCAGGCAGACAATAAGGTGCAAGGCCACGATGAGGCACCACATCAGCTCAGAGAGGCAAGGCATCCAAAGCTGCCCAGACATGGTTATAGAAACTCTTCAATTTTCAGTTAAAACTGTCCTCCACTCCTCTTTATATTGTTTAAGCCATTCTGGGATAGAATTCCACTGCCTCTTGATGCCAGACTGAAGTGACCATCTTATTATGGAACAAAATGCCTTATCTTTGGTCAGACTGCATTTGGAATATTGTGAGCAATTTTGGGCTCCGTCTCTAAGGGAAGATGTACCGGCCCTGGAGATGGTCCAGAGCAGCTTTGCAAGAATAATCCCAGGAATGAAAGGCTTAACCTGTGAGGAGCATTTGATGTCTCTGGGCCTGTACTTAGAACCTAGAACATAGAACAGTACAGCACAGAACAGGCCCTTCGGTCCACAATGATGTTCCTACCTACAGAATGCCCATATCCCTCTATTTTCCTCTCATTCATGTGCCCATCCATGAATGAGAGGAAAATAGCCCCTCTTAAAAGCCCACACTTGATGGAGCTTAGAAGGATGAGTGGGGGGATCTCATTGAAACCTACAGGATACTGAAAGGCCTGGATAGAGTGGATGCGGAGAGGATGTTTCCATTAGTGGGAGAGTCTAGGATCAGAGGACACAGCCTCAGAATAAAAGGACGCCCCTTTAAAAGTGAGATGAGGAGGAATTTCTTCAGCAAGAGGGTGGTGAATCTGTGGAATTCGTTGCCACAGAGGGCTGTGGAGGCCAAGTTATTGGGTGCATTTAAGGCAGAGGTTGATAGGTTCTTGATTGGTAAGGGGGTTAAGGGTTATGTGGAGAAGGCAGGAGAATGGAGTTGAAAACAAAAATTAGCCATAATTAAATGGTGGAGCAGACTCGATGGGCTGAATGGCCTAATCCTGCTTCTATATCTTACGATCTTAAAAGAAACCAATATCAAGACTTGCAAATCAAGCAAAATCTTGGGACAAGAATGTGTTCCCCTTGTCATGGATGAATCCTGCTGATTCCACCAGAGACTTTGACAAGCTGGAAAATTTGACCTAGAAATCAAACACAATCCTAATGTGCGTCATCCATATGCATCTCCCGCAAGGGTCATTGATTAAGGATGAAGAACAGGATTCCATCCCCTTCTGCTGTCAGGGAACTGAAGTCAACCGTGTGTCGGGCCCAGGCTCTGCTCTGCTAATGTAGCAGGGACTAGAGTCAAGCCTGGGCTGTTCTGAGAACTTCTGTCGAGACACATGGGGAGTCTGGTTCTGACAGGCTGTGTGTTAATGGTGAGCAATGCATTTTGCAAATGTGGTCAGTGCCACAGACTGCCCTGAAGCTCTCGCTTGGACTCCGCGATGGCTGTCGTCTGATGGCTGATGAGGAAATGAAGTGGAAAAGGCAGATTACATCTGTGAGAGGAACACAGAGCGTTGCGGATGTGTGGAACGAGCTGTCAGAGGAAGTGGTAGTGGGGGGTAGGTACAGTTACAACCTTTAAAAGACATTTGGACAGGTACGTGGATAGGAAAGGTTTAGAGGGATATGGGCCAAACACAGGGAAATGGGATGTAGGTAGGCATCTGGTTGGCATGGACAAGTTTGGCTGAAAGGCCTGTTTCCATGCTGTATGACTCTATGAATCTAAACACATTGTTGTCCCAAGATCTTGTTTGATTTGCAACTTTTTACATTGGTTACTTCCCTCCTGCTCCAAAAGAGTTTAAAACCAACTTTTCTCACTGAGGAATGCACAACTCACCATCTTGTACCCTTATGTTTTAGTCCAGGAGTACCCAAACATTTTTGCTGTGTCTATTTTCAGAGATTTGACTTCCCTGCTCCACACTAATGACCACTGGGAGAACTTTTGTCTCATCATACACAAGGGCAGGCATGATAGTGTAGCAGTTAGCGTAACGCTATTACAGCACCAGCGACCTGAGTTCAATTCCGGCCACTGTCTGGAAGGTGTTTGTACGTTCTCCCCGCGTGGGTTCCCTCCAGGTGCTTTGGTTTCCCCCCACATTCCAAAGATGTATGGGTTAGGAAGTTGTGGCCATGCTATGTTGGCGCTGGAAGCGTGGCAACACTTGTGGGCTGCCCCCAGAACACTCTACGCAAAGGATGCATTTCACTGTGTGTTTCGATGTACATGTGACTAATAAAGATATCTGATCTGATCTGATCTTATGCTGATTTATGAGTGTTGCACCCCCTCAGCGTTGCATCTAATGATGTCATTCCCTGTATAATGCCGTTCTTACTGGAAAACTTGGGCCACATTATCTCAGCAGTAAAAGCACACTGGCACTCCCAAAACAACTGCACAGCAGCACAGCGGTTAGTGCCACTGCCTCACAGCTCCAGCGTTCAGGGTTCAGTCCTGATCTCGGTGGCTGTCTGTGTGGAGTTTGCACGCTCTCGCTGTGCCTGTGTGGGTTTCCTGCTTCCCAGTGTAAGTTGCCTCTGGTGCAGGTGGTTGTCAAGAGGGTGGGGTGAGGGGCATTGATGGGGATGTGACAGCGAAGATGGCAGTAGTATAGTTGGGTGCTTGATGGTCAGTACTGATGTGAAGGGCTTAAGGGCCTGTTTCTGTGCTGTTTGACTCCATGTCACCTTGGTTTTCACAGCGTACCTGGGACTTACCATACATATGTGGTTGGCTGGGTCCCCTTGGAGAATTGCTCCAAATGCATTCTGTGTACATATTGGGAAATTGTGAGTGTTCATCTAGCAGAAAAGTCTCCCTCTCAAAGTTCTTTTGTTAATTTAATGTAAAACAAGTTCAAGTTCAAGTTTATTGTCATGGGCACACATACCCAGCATATAAATGCTACGATAATTAGCTTTTTGCAACAGCAGCACAGTACGTTACAAACATGACAAACAAGTTAATGTAAACTCAAATGAACATAAATTATACAGAATGTTCATGACAAAATAAACCGCAATGACACTAGTGAAAGAAAAAGGAATATAGTCCAAGGTAGTGTCAGGGTTTTTCAGATTGGTTCAAGAACCTGACGGCAGTGGGGGAGGAGCTGTTGTTGAACCTTGAGGTGTGGACTTTCAGGCTCTTGTGCCTCTGCCTGGGCAGCATCGAGAACTTCTATCCTCAGAGTGTGAATGGTGCAGGGACCTACTCCAGCTCTGCTGAGACCCCCACATCATCCCCTGATGCCCCATCCAAGCACCTGAGGCCTGCGTCCCAACTCCCTCAGCTCCCTCTCCTCTCTCTGGCCTTTCCCCCATCCCACGGGTCTGTTCCCTCCTGTTCCTCAGTTATCTCAGGCCCCCGATTCCTCTCCTCCACAACCATCCACTTCCTGACTGAAACAAAAACACAAGGAGAGTTCCCACTTTGTTTCCTATGAAGCATGACGAGGGTTGGACAGGTTTATTGCCAGCCTGATTTGTGATGGGAGTGAGGGGTGAATGTCGAGTATTAAAATACCGAGTGGTCTCTTTTCTACTCACCATCCAGATGCAAGAAGAGACTTGCGTGGACATGTGCTTGCAAGGCCTCTTTCTGGACAGCTCTGGTCAAATCAGTGACAGGAACTGACAAAACAAGCTTGTTGTCATCCAACAGATAGCAGTTGGGTCATTAACTCACTCAGTGTGATCTTGTTGGAAGGGCAGTGTTGAGGCTTGAGTAACATTACGAGGCCAAAGTCACAAATTGCTGGAGGAACTCAGTAGGTCAAACAGCATCTGTGAAGGCAAAGGGAGAGTCAACATTTTGGGTCTAGACCCTGCCGAGGCCAATTTACCTGCTAACTGGAAAGTCCCTGAATCTGGCTGTGGCTATTTAGCTCAGTGTAAACTGTTATCAACTGTAATTATTCCTCTGAATTAGAGAGTAGTAAACATGACCTCACTGTTTAAAAACGTGAGAGAGAACGCAATATGTTAGATCATGCAATCTGTCAGTGGTGAAAAAAAACGCTGGAATCTATAATGAAGAATGTACTAAACAGAACACCAGGAAAAGAATAGTGGGGCTAAGCAAAGTCAGCAAGGATGCATGAAAGGAAGAATCACATTTGACCAACCTGCTGGAGTTATTTGAGGATGTAACTGAGGGGGAACCAATGGGTGTGGTGTATTTGGGTTTTCTGCACCTTTACCACCCAGACTGGGGTAAGAGAAGATTGAAGTCCACCAGTCTATGTAATAAATGGTGCTCCTACCACTAATATCCAGCTGTGGGAATCCATCACAAGTTCTGAATTAAAATAAGCAACAGTTTATATAAACTGCTCTCTTCCTTGTTTAGGTGACTCATGATCTATTGACTTGATACAAACCGGAATAGCTTGAATTAACCAGCTTACATTAGACCTGAAGTCAACCCTAGGACTTTCAGACTGATAGGACATGGTACCATCCAAAAAATATCTTTTAGTAAAAACATTTTGAAAGGTGTGGAAATTCTCCAGCCTGAAACTTCCTAATTCTGAGGATTTGGTTGACTTGATGCAATTCACAAGATCACAAGACAAGGGAGCAGAAGCAGGCCATTCGGCCCATCGAGTCTGCTCCAAGGAAAGGGAAATAGAAATGAGAAATGGGGAATGGGGGAAGAAGAAGAAAAAAAACTATTCTAATCCCAATTACCGGCCTTATCCCCATATCCCTTGATACCCTGACTATTTAGATATCTATCTATCTCCTCCTTGAACACCCCCACTGATCTGGCCTCCACTGCTGTACGTGGCAAGGAGTTCCACAAATTCACCACCCTCTGGCTAAAGAAATTTTTCCTCATCTCTGTTTTGAAACTGTACCCTCTAATTCTAAGATTGTGCCCTCTGGTCCTGGACTCACCCACCAAGGGAAACAGCCTAGCCACATCTACTCTGTCCTTTCTATCAATATGTTAAATGTCGCTATGAAGTCCCCTCTCATTCTTCTGTACTCCAGCGAGTACAGTCCAAGAGCCGACAAACGCTCCTCATACGTAAGCCCTTTCATTCCTGGAATCATCCTCGTAAATCTCCTCTGAACCCTCTCCAACGTCAACACATCCTTCCTAAGATGTGGGGCCCAAAACGGCGCACAATATTCCAGATGAGGGCTCACTAATGCCCCGTAGAGCCTCATTAACACTTCCTTACTTTTATACACTATACCTCTCGAAATGAATGCCAACATAGCATTCACTTTCTTTACCACCAATCCGACCTGGTGGTTAACCTTTAAGGTATCCTGCACGAGTACCCCCAAGTCCCTTTGTACTTCCGTGCTTTGGATTTTCTCTCCTCCTAGATAATAATCTGCCCGCTTATTTCTGCTTCCAAAGTGCACAGCTGCACATTTCCCTACATTGAATCTCATCTGCCATTTCCTTGCCCATTCTCCTAAACTGTCTAGGTCCCTCTGCAACCTTCCTATCTCTTCAATACTCCCTACTCCTCCCCCTATCTTGGTGTCATCCACAAAATTAGCCACGAAACCATTTATTCCATCATCCAAATCATTAATGTACAAGGTAAAAAGGAGCGGTCCCAACACCGACCCCTGCGGCACACCACTAGTAACCGGTAACCAACCAGAACGAGATCCTTTTATTTCCACTCTTTGCTTCCTGTCAACCAGCCAATGCTCCACCCATTCTGTTATCCTACCCGTAATTCCATGACCTCTCATCTTATTAATCAGTCTCTTGTGAGGCACCTTATCGAAGGCCTTTTGAAAGTCTACATACACAACATCTACCGCCTCTCCCTTATCCACCTTGCCTGTGATTTCTTCAAAAAACTCCAATAGGTTGGTCAGGCAGGATCTTCCCTTCACAAAACCATGTTGGCTGGGACCTATCCTGCCCTGCGCCTCTAGGTATTCTGTAACCCCGTCTTTGAGGATCGATTCCAATAACTTTCCCACCACTGACGTCAGACTAATAGGTCTGTAATTTCCTTTATGCTGCCTCCCACCTTTCTTATACAACGGAACTACATTTGCGACCCTCCAGTCCTCCGGAACCACGCCGGAATCTATCGATTTCTGGAAAATAATCGCCAATGCCTCCGCTATCTCTAAAGCCACCTCCTTCAGAACCCGGGGATGCACCTCATCCGGTCCGGGAGACTTATCAGTCTTTAGTCCATTTAGTTTTCCTAGCACCTTCTCCCTAGTAATCTTAACTGAACTCAATTCCATTTCGTGAGACTCCTGACTAACCGGCACATTGCTGATGTCCTCCACGGTGAAGACCGATGCAAAATATTCATTCAATTCCTCTGCCATCTCTCTATCGTCCATTATAATATCTCCTGCACCGTTATCAATTGGTCCTATATCAACCCGTGTCTCTCTTTTACACCTTATGTATTTAAAAAAACTCTTAGTATCCTTTCGAATGTTATCCGCCAACTTCCTTTCATAATTCATCTTTTCTTTCCTAATGACCTTCTTAGTTTCTCTCTGCAGGTTTTTAAAAGCTTCCCAGTCTTCTGTTTTCCCACTAATTTTTGCTTCTTTGTACGCCGCCCCTTTTGCTTTTACTTTAGCCTTCACCTCTCTCGTTATCCACATTTGTGCCTTTTTTCCATTAAAAACCTTCTTTTTTCCATTAAAAACCTTCTTTTTTCTTGGAATATATCTATCCTGCAATTTCCTTATTTCCTGTAGAAATTCCTTCCATTTCTCCTCTGCCGTCCCTCCAGCCAGCTTACTCTTCCAATCAATTAGGGCCAACTGCTCTCTCATACCATTGTAATTTCCTTTGTTCCACTGAAATATCGATACACCAGTTATCAGCTTCTCCTTCTCAAACTTGAAACTGAACTCAATCATATTGTGATCGCTGGTTCCCAGTGGTTCCTTTACCTTTAGTTCCCTAGTCACCTCCGGTTCATTACACAGCACCCAATCCAAAACAGCCGATCCCCTGGTGGGCTCTTCAACAAGTTGCTCTAGAAAAACGTCCCTTAGACATTCCACAAACTCCCTCTCCTGAGTACTACTGCCATTCTGGATTTCCCAGTCCACCTTCATGTTAAAATCCCCCATAATTATCTTCACATTGTCACTCTGGCATGCTTTTTCTATCTCAAACTGCAACTTATCGTCCACTTGCTGACTGCTATTAGGGAGCCTATATATGACTGCTACTATTGTCCTTTTACCCCTGCTATTTCTTAGCTCCACCCATAAGGATTCCACCTCCTCTGACCCAATGTCCTTCCTTTCTATTGATTTTATATCACTACTAACCATCATGGCCACACCTCCCCCTCTGCCTACCTGCCTATCCTTCCTATACACTGTGTACCCCTGGACATTCAGTTCCCAATCACATCCGTCATAAAGCCATGACTCGGTGATTGCCACAATGTCGTATTTATTAACCTGTAGTTGTGCCACAAGGTCATCTACTTTATTCCTAATGCTACGTGCATTTAAATACAGTACGTTTAGTCCGGTATCTGCTATTAATTTTGTAGTAATTCTATTGTTCAGCAGATTATCCTGACTTTCCACCTGTCTATCCTTCTTACCATCTTCACTACATACTACCTTAGACATGTTCCTATATACCTCATCCCCTATCCTAACATTCTGTATCCTAACATCCTGACTTGTTGTACTTCTTTTATTCAGCAAATTATCCTGACTTCTCACCTGCCTGTCCTTCTTGCCATCCTCATTGGACTTGTTTCTATAAACTCCCTCCTTTACCTTAGCATCTTGTAACCTAACATCCTGGTTTCCATCTTACGACTTCCTGTTCCCTTCCTGCAGTACATCTTGTTCTGATGAAGCATGACGAAGGTTGGACAGGTTTATTGCTAGCCTGATTAGCACAGGTGAATCGGATTTGTGGTGGGGCTGAGGGGTGAATGTCGAGTATAAAATTACTGACACTTTTATACTCGCACTCCAGATGCAAGAAGAGATTTGCGTGGACATGTGCTTGCAAGGCCTCTTTCTGGACAGTTCTGGTCAAATCGGTGACTGGAACTGACAGAACAAGTTTGTTGTCATCCAACAGATAGCAGTTGGGTCATTAACTCATTCAGTGTGATCTTGTTGGAAGGGCAGTGTTGAGGCTTGGGTAACATTACGAGGCCAAAACCACAAACTGCTGGAGGAACTCAGTAGGTCAAACAGCGTCTGTGAAGGCAAAGGGAGAGTCAACATTTTGGGTCTAGACTCTGCCAAGGCCAATTTACCTGTGAATTGGAAAGTCCCTGAATCTGGCTGCGGCTATTTAGCTCAGTGTAAACTGTTATCAACTGTAATTATTCCTCTGAATTGGAGGGTATTAAAGGTGACCCCACTGGGCAGGCATGGTAGTGTAGTAGATAGCGTAACGCTTTACAGCGCCAGCGACCCGTGTTCAATTCCAGCCACTGTCTGTAAGGAGTTTGTACATTCTCCCTGAGTCTGTGTGGGTTTCCTCCAGGTGCTCCGGTTTCCTCCCACGTCCCAAAGGCATACGTGTTAAGAAGTTGTGGGCATGCTATGTTGGCGCCGGAAGCGTGGTGACACTTGCGGGTTGCCCCCAGAACACTCTATGCAAAGATGCATTTCGCTGTGCGTTTCGATGTACATGTGACTAATAAAGCATGCGTTTTCCTCCGGGTGCTCCGGTTTCCTCCCACATTCTAAAGACGTACGGGTAGGTTAATTTGGGTTTAAAATGGGCGACGTGGACTCGTTGGGCCAGAAGGGCCGGTTACCACGCTGTAAAAAATATCTTATCCTATTCTATCCTTTCCCACTTAAGAGACCGAGAGAGAAAGCACTATCTGTTAGATCAGCATCAGTGGTAGGAAAAATAATGGAATCTATGATGAAGAATGTACTAATAGAACACCTTGAAAAGAATAATGGGATTAAACAAAGTCAGCAAAGGATGCATGAAACAAAAAGTCATGTTTGACTAATCTGCTGGAGTTCTTTGAGGATGTAACTAAGGGGGAACCAATGGCTGTGGTGTATTTGGATTTTCAGAAAGCTTTCAACACAGTCCCACACAAGAGATTGGTCAATAAGTTAAGGACATGTAAAGCTGGGAGTAATGTACTGCCATGGATTGAGAACTGGTTATTGGACAGAAAGCTATTAGACGGAATAAATGTATCCAAGTCACTGAAAACCAACATGCAGGGGAAGTAAGGATACCGCAAATATCAAAGCTCGGACCCCAGTAATTCATGAGGGGTCCAAGTTTGTTGACTATACAATTCTAGGCGGAGTTGGGAGGAGGATGTAAAGTAACCTCCAGAGGATATATACATGCGGAGGGAGTGGTTGTGTATAGAGAAGGTGAAGGTGGAAAAAGGTGAAGTTAAAGTGCCCTCGTGATTTCTTGCAGCAAGATTCGGAAAATTAATTCTCAATTTCTGAAGGCTCTAGCACAACACTGGAAATTTGGGCTGTTGCTATGGGAAGTTAAGTTAGACCACCAGCTGCAGGTGTTTGGTAGGACTATGGTTATATTACAGAAGCAATGACCAATAATGAGGAAATGGCCATTCCTGCCTCACTACTGCAATTTGAAAATGTCACTTGTTTTCAAAAATCTGGAAGTAAAAAGCTGACCATACCATGAACATTGGCAGAAAACCTAGTTGAATCACTAATATGTTTTAGGGAAGGAAATTGGTTGCAATTTTCCAGTCTGCACTCTACATGACTCTTGTCCTACACCAATGTGTTTGATAAAAATACTACAGATCATGGAAATCTGAATTAAAAATGCTGGAAACACTCAGCAGGTCACGCACTATCTGTGGAAAGGGGTACTGAGTTAGTGTCTCAGGTCTGAGACCCTTGGTCAAAACCAAGTGCTGGCAAGTTTGGGAGAGCTGCTTGAGTGTAGGAGTCCTGAACGTATTAGAGGAGAGTCCAACTAGAAGTGAGAACACACTGGACCTAGTTTTGGGAAATGAGCCAGGCCAGGTGACAGACCTGATAGTGGGTGAACAATTTGGGAATAGTGACCACAACTCATTGTGTTATGAGTAAGGATAAAATTGGATCTTGCAGGAAAGTACTAAACTGGGGAAGGGCAAATTACGACAGGATAAGGCAGGACCTAAGGGACATCAACTGGGAGCAGCTGCTTTCGGACAAGTCCACATCTGACGTGTGGGAGTTGTTTTAGAGACCAGCTGATCAGAGTTCGGGATCAGCATGTTCCGGTAAGGAGTAAGGGCAAGGAGGATAAGGTAAGGGAACCTTGGATGACCCAAGAGGTCCTAAACTTAGGGAGAAAAAGGAAGCAAACGTAAGGTTTAGGAAGCTAAAGTCAGACTCGGCCCTTGTAGAATATAAAGACAGCAGGAAAGTGCTCAGGCAGGCGATTAGGAAGGCCAAAAGGGGCCATGAAGTGTCCTTGGTGAGCAGGTTCAAGGAGAAGCCCAAGGCATTTTATACTTACATTCAGAAAAAGAGGATAACTAAGGAGAGGGTAGGTCCACTCAAGGATAAAGGAGGGATTTGTGCTTGGAGTCAGAGCAAGTGTCTGAGGTGCTAAATGAGTACTTTGCGTTGGTATTTACTGATGAGAAGAAATTAGAGGACAGTGAAGACAGAGTGGGGTGTGCTAATGTGCTGGGACATTTTGAGATTAGGAAGGAGTTAGTGTTGGGTCTTCTGGAAAGCATTAAGGTGGATAAATCCCCAGGGCCTGATGGCATATATCCCTGAATATTGAATGAAGCAAGTGAGGAGATGGCTGGGGCTTTGACAAGGATCTTTGTGACATCACTAGCAACAGGTGAGGTCCCAGAGGACTGGAGAGTAGCAGATGTTATGCCTTTGTTCAAGAAGGGAAATAGGGACAATCCAGGTGCCAAGTGAGCCTCACGTCAGTGGTAGGGAAGCTGTTGGAGAAGCTAGTGAGGGAGAGGACTTATGCACATTTGGAAAGGCATAGCCTGCTTAGGGACAGTCAGCATGGCTTTGTGCAGGGCAGGTCATGTCTTACTAACTTGATTGAGTTTTTTGAGGAGGTGACATAGGTGCTTGATGAGGGTAAGGCAGTGGACATTATCTACATGGAATTTTGGCATTTGACAAGGTCCCTCATGGTAGGTTGATTCAGAAGATAAAGGTGTATGGAATCCAGAATAAATTGCAAGTTCGGATTCGGAACTGGCTTGCCCATAGAAGACAGAGAGTAGGGGGGGAAGGTTGTTATTCTGGCTGGAGGTCCGTGACCAGTGGTGTTCTACAAGGATCGGTGCTGGGAGCTCTGTTGTTTGTGATATAGATCAATGATTTAGATGAAAACGTGAATGGGTGGATTAGTAAGTTTGCGGATGACACAAAGATTGGTGGAGCTGTGGACGGTGTAAAGGACTATCAAAGAATACAGCAGGACATAGATCAGTTCCAGATAAGGGCAGAGAAGTGGCAGATGGAGTTTAATCCGGGCAAGTGTGAGGTGTTGTACTTTGGGAGGTCAGATGAAAGGAGGAAGTGTACAGTTAATGGTAGACCGCTTAATAGCATTGAGGTCAGAGGGATCTCGGGGTCCAGGTCCATAGTTCACTGAAAGTAGCTATGCAAGTGGATAAGGTGGTAAAAAAGGTGTGTGGAATGCTTGCCTTCATTGGTACGGGTGTTGAGTACAAGAGTAAGGAAGTCATGCTGCAGCTATAGAAAACTTTAGTGAGACCGCACTTGGAGTATTGTGTGCAGTTCTGGTCGCCCCATTGCAGGAAGGATGTGGAGACAATGCAGAAGAGGTTTACCAGAATGCTGCCTGGATTAGAGGGTACGAGCTGTAAGGAAAGGTTGGACAAACTTGGGTTGTTCTCCCTAGAGCGTCGGAGGCTGAGGGGAGACCTGATAGAGGTTTATAAAATTATGAGAGGTATAGATAGGACAGACAGTCAGAATCTGTTCCCCAGAGTAGAAATGTTAAATACCAGAGGACATGCCTTTAAGGTTAGAGGGGGGATGTTTAAAGGCAATGTGAGGGGCAAGTTTTTTACACAGAGAGTGGCAGGTGCCTTCAGTGGGTTACCAGGGGTAGTAGTGGAAGCAGGCAGTTTGGTGGAGTTTAAGAGGCTTATAGGTAGACACATGAACATGAAAGGAATGGAGGGATATGGATGAACTCCGCTGGTGGACTCTGCATGGAATACAATGACAGGCTTGAACAGATTCCCTACGGTGAGTGCAGGGTCCTGGGACATGGTCAGAGAGCCCCTTCACTTCAGTAGAAACTGTGCAGCATCACATCAGTAGATCGAGGTAGTACAAAGGAAAGAAACAATAACAGAATGCAGAATAAAGTGTTACAGTTACAGAGAAAGTGCAGTGCAGGTAGGCAATAAGGTACAAGGCTATGATGAGGTAGATTGTGAGGTCAAGAGTCCATCTTATCGTACTAGGGAACCGTTCAATAGTCTTATAACAGCGGGATACAAGCTGTCCTTGAGCCTGGTGGTACGTGCTTTCAGGCTTTTGTATCTTCTGCCCAATGGTGGGGGGGGGGGGGGTGAAGAAGAAAGAAAGTCCAGGGTGGGTGGGGTCTTTGATTATGCTGGCTGCTTTACCGAGGCAGCGAGAAGTGTAGACAGATTCCATGGAGGAGAGGCTGGTTTCCATGATGTGCTGAGCTGTGTCCACAACTCTCTGCAGTTTCTTGCAGTCCTGGGCAGAGCAGTTGCCATACCAAGCCGCGATGCATCCACATAGGATGCTTTCTACGGTGCTTCGATAAAAATTGGTGAGTGTCAAAGGGGACATGCCAAAAATAAGAAGAAGGGCACAGTGAAACACAAGTTCCCACTGTTCCATATCTCCACATCTCTCCCTAACCCTGGGGCAGTGTCTGCTGCTTAAACTCAAGGTCAGGTGTTGTCTAAAGATGCTCCAGTGATAGCCAAGGTGTGTGGGCAAAACACAAGAATAATTCGGCTATCTCGTCTCTCCATTTTCAGTCCTGATGCAGGGTCTCGACCCGAAAGATCGACAATTCCTTCCCCCCACAGATGCTGCTCGACCTGCTGAGTTTCTCCAGCAGATTGTTTTTTGCTCCAGATTCCAACATCTGCAATTTCTCCTGTCTCCAATAATTCTCCTCTTCTCCCTCCGGCCCACAGCTAGACTAATCTTCCCTTCTTAATCCTTAAACCAGTCAAATGGATTTTAGTTTTGCCCCTAATCTGGGTCAGCCTGATGTCCTAGTCTGGAAAGGAAACAGATTTGTGCCCTCCTGTTCACATTCATCTGCACAGTGATCTATACTTGGGGTTAACTCTCCTTTACAATGCCGAAATTTTGCAAAGCAGGAAGATATTGATCCAGTTCTGACCCATCGTGTATTCAAGGCAACTAATCTGCTGTAGAGGCTGAGGTGTGGCTGGATGCTATTCTTGGTTTTGGTGTACCTGTACTAGAGAGGTTTCTGTCTGTATCCACTGACCCCTCTGCCCCATCCTTTTGTGATGTGGAACGAGAACAGGGCTGGGCTAGGTTGTGATGTGGCTGGGGTTCCTGCCTACACTCTGTTTGAGTACAGGTTGAGCCAATATTTGTTGACCTGGACCCTTGCAAGGGGGCAGTGGCTTTAGAAATGGAGATGGGAAAACATAATCCGGCCCCTCAAGTCTGCTTCATCATTCATGAAGATAATGGATGATCTGGCTTGGTGTCACTCTCCTGCACTATCCCCATCTCCCTTCTTTCCAGAGATCCATCGATCACAGTTTTGAATGAACTCAATGACTGAGCCCTCATAGCCCTCTGCGGGAGAGAATTCCAAAGCTTCACCACCCTCTGAGTGAAGAAATTTCACGTCATCTCAGACCTAAATGGCCTATCCTTATTCTGAGACTCTATTCCCATTGTGCTTTCCATCGGATAACCAATTCTCTATCTGTGTCATTATATTACCCTAATTTCTGTGTGCCCTAACCTTGTTGCTCCACCTCCTGCGTGGGGCCTTATTGAATGCCTTCTGAAAATCCAAATCTACTACACTGATGGTTCCTCCTTATCTATTCCACTAGCCTCATTTTCAATGGATTCCAGTGGACTGGTCAAACATGATTTTCCTTTCATGAAGATTTTCCTCTCATACAAGGTATAGAGGGATATGGGCCAAACAGGGGACTAGCTTAGATAGGCATCTTGGTCAGCATGGATGAGTTGGGCCGAAGGGTCTGTTTCTGTGTTGTATGATTCCATGACTCTAAATCCATGTTGACTTTGCACAATCCTGTTAACGTTTACAAAGTGTTTGGTTACTGCATCCTTTGTGATGGATTCCAGCAGTTCCCTAATACTGATGTAAGGCAGTTCACAATTTCCTTCTTCCTCTGTTGTTACATAGTGGGGTCACCAGGCCTCCAATGAACAGGAACAATTACAAAATCTGTCCAAATGTTTTTTGTTACACGATAACTAGAGCATCCACTCTCTCTGTAACCACCTCTTCCAAAACTCTGGGATGAAGATTGTCAGGTTCTCGGAATTTGTCGGATCTCAGTCTCACCAACTCCCAGTACTATTTTTTACCAGAACTGACTTCCTGCAGTTCCTCATTCACATTTGACCTTTGGTTGTATGGTATTTTTGTCTTGTTTTGTGATGACAGATACAAAACATTAGTTTACTTCCTCTGCCATTTCTTATTCCCCATAATAAACTCGCCCCTCACCCTCGCTGACTGTAAGGGCCCCACATTTGCTCTCGCTTGTCTTTTCCTTCTTAAACAACTAGAGGTGCTCTGGCAGTCTGTTGTTACATTTCTCGCCAGTCTAATATTGTCTTGCCTTCTTTGCTAAGTTCTAAAATGCTCCCAATACTGAAGCCCACTGGTATTTCTGGCAACTTGTAAGCCTCTTTCTTGGATTTAACACTGTGTTCAATTTCTTCCATCAGCCATTGAGGGACCCATTGGTTTCTGTTCGTTAAAAGGAATAAACATTTTATGCAAATCATTCATTATTTCCTTAAATGCTGGCCACCATCAACTTATTTCCTCGATCGAACACAACCAATACTCCACTCATAGTTTAGATTTCTGACCCTGCTTGGATTCAACCTCTAACAATGTAATCTTATCATCACGCTTTCCTAAACACACACAATCTAGACAGGGAAATAGGAGCCGGAGTAGGCCACTCGGCCCCTCAAGCCTGCCCCACCATTCAATGTGATAATATGCAAGCAAGTTTTTCATTGTACCTGTACCTCAATGTACTTGTGCACATGACAATAAGATAAAATATCTTTATTGTCACATGTACATGGAAACACACAGTGAAATGCATCTTTGTGTAGAGCTTTCTGGGGGCAGCTCACAAGTGTCGCCACACTTCCGGCACCAATGTAGCATGCCCACAAGTTCCTAACCCGTATGTCTTTGGAATGTGGGAGGAAACCAGAGCACCCAGAGGAAACCCGTGCAGACATGGGGAGAACATACAAACTCCTTACAGACAGTGGCTGGAATTGAACCGGGTAGCTGGCGCTGTAAAGCATTACGCTAACCGCTACACTACCGTGCCTGCCAGCTTGACTTCTCTTCTGTACCAGTTCCTCATAATCCTCAATTCCTCCTTAAATCCACAGGTCCCCTCGATCAACTCTGTTTGTTATCGTCCAGCAAATTAGTGAAACATGGTTTCCTTTTCATAAAACCTCACTTATTTTGTTAGTCACTTTACTGTGACTATTTCTTTCTTGATTCATTCCTGTGCTGTCCCCTTCTATGTTCTATAGACTCCGGCATCACTTGAAAAACAGATGTTAAGCTAATTTCCCACATCTTGTCTCCCTCCCTTCTTAAACAAAGTGTCACATTCTCGGCTTTGCAATCAGCTGTTACCCTCCTGAAGTTCAGTAAGCTTTGAAAACCTTCACCTACTACCTCTGCAGCCACTTCCTTTACAATACTTGGGCACAAACCATCGGGACCTGGTGACTTCCCTGCCTTTAGTTCCATTAGCCTTTCCAATATTTTGTCCCTTGTGACAGGGATTGTTCCAAGTTCATTCCTTCCATTTGAAACTCACCTATTCTGGTATCTTTGGGATATTTTCACTGGCCTCCACTATGAAGACTGCTGCAAAGTATTGGTTTAAATTATGAGGCGGTTGTCTCCATTATTATTTCCCCATCTCACTCTCCAGGGCTCACACATTTACCTGAGCTATCTTCTTCCTTTTTTATGTATACATAGAAGTTCTTTCTGTTTGTTTTGAAATTACTCACCAATTAACTCTCATAATCTATTTTTATAGAATATAGAACATAGAACAGTACAGCACAGGAAGAGGACCTATGGCCCACAACGTGGGCACTGAACACGATGCCAAATTCAACTAAATCTCTTTTGCCTGTAGATGGTCCATTTCCCTCCATTCTATGTGTATTCATGGGTCTATCTAACAGCCTCTTAAATGCCACCATCATATCTGCTTCCATCACTACCCCTGGCAGCCCGTTCCAGGCACCCACCACTCTCTGTGCAAAAAAAACTTGCCCCGCACATCTCCTTTAAACTTTCCCCCTCTCACCTTAAGTGCATGTCCTCTAGTACTTGACATTTCTACTCTGGGAGAAAGATTCTGACTGTCTACCCTATCAATGCCTCTCATAATTTTATAAACATCTATCAGGTCTCCCCTTAGCCTCTGATGCTCCAGAGAAAACAACCCAAGTTTGTCCAGCCTCTCCTTATACCTCATACCCTCTAATCCAGGCAGCGTCCCAGTAAACCTCTTCTGTACCCTTTCCAAAGCCTCCACATCCTTCTTGTAATGGGGAGGCAAGGATTGCACACAGTGCTCCAAGTGCGGCCTAAACAAAGTTTTATATAGCTGCAATGTGATGTCCTTACTCTTGTACTCAATGCCCCAACCAATGAAAGCAAGCATGCCATATGCCTTCTTTACCACCCTATCTACTTGTGTAGCCACTTTCAGGGAGACTTTTATGTCTCCTTATTAACTCTTCAGTCCTCTGATGCTGGTTCCTGAAAATTTCTCAGCCCCCATCGTTACCACTGGTTCTTGTCACTCTGCATGCTCCATTAATATTTTCCTTGACCTCCTTCATTAACCATGGATGATTCATCCTTCTTTTGGTTCGTTCTTTCTGCATGGGTTTTCCTATAACAGGGTGACTAAAACTGTTCACAGTACCCCAAATATTGACCTCACCAACAATTTATACAACTGCAACATCAACAAGATTACCAACTAATCCTTCCTCACTGCACAAACTGAGACCTAGATAACCTTTTGCCTCATTGGTTCCTCAGTATTTTGATCTGGAAAACCTACTGTACGAACTTGGCTCTAATTTGTTCACTGAACACTCTCTAACTGTTCTGTCATGGAAGTGTCACATTCTCAGCCAACATCTGCAAAGCTCTACTTTCTTTGGATTACTAAGAGCAAACTTAAAAAAAAGCTAATCAGCTTCCTTCCTCTCCTTGGCCCTGCAGACAATTTTGGCCTGTAAGCACTGTCCCAGCAGTTAGCAGCTAACTCCATGTGGAAGAGGGACGAATTCTGAGACAATCTGCGTACCTCAACATCACATGCAGTGACCATCTGGGCAATAATGGGAACTGAGCAAATCATTTGCAGCTAAGATATTACTAAGTTATTGCAGTGTCACCAAAACACTGTGATATCCCCTTGTGTGATATTCTTCTGGATATCTCCTGCCTCTCGGTAGCTTTGGTGAGTTCCTAATCTTTGAGAATAGGAACCACTTCACGGGTAAAGGTACATAGAATTCCAGATGTTTGCTGAGGTTGGTGCAGTCCCGTGGTAGAACAGCTGAAGACAGTTCAGTGCCAAGACCCATCAGGTTGAGGTGCTGGAGGAGGAATGGTGGAGGTTTTCAACGGATGGGGAGACGTGGCTTGGAAATTTTCATGAAGCTTTCCCTGCCTGCCCTGTTCTTTCATCAGACCTGCACCTATGCCGGTCAATGGTGGCTAGTATGAGTTTTGCAGTGGTAATCTAATATTCCTGACACAGAGAACAGACAGCTAGCCATAACTTCAGGATCACTCTCCCTCCCACTCCAAGTATTTGCCTTTTCCTTTCCTTGCTGAGCGAGAGAGTGACAGTGACAGTGGATTCCACGGTCAAGAAGGCAGACCGGGTATTTCTGTGACGCTTGGCGCGACGCCAGGGTCAAGGATGTCACTGAACTCAGTTCCTCCAGCAGATTGCCTGCTGCTCTGGATTCCAGCATCTGCAGACTCTTGCGTCTACAGTTTTCCCCAGGGCAGGTAACCGGGAGTACTTGAAGTGTTTTTCTACATAGACCATGGTTAAGAGCAAAATTGCACAAGACTGCATTCCCTTCCACATTTGAATGGCACACACTGATCACTTGGGTGATCCAAATGGTGTAAAGAGCCACACAGATACATTTCCCCCATACTTTGAAGGAACAGCCAAACACACAGCTACACCATCTGTAGGAGACGATGAGGGAAAAAAGACAACTGTTTCCAGATCAAAAGCAGGCTTCTCCTTCAGACATAAAATTGATAAGCTCTTGAAATAATTTGAAGTGGTGTAAAAATAGACAGGGTGGCCATGCATGCAGGGTGATAAGGAGCAGTGCTGTCTGTCAGTCACAGCTGGTGTTCTCTGGGCAAAGAGAAGTGACACAAGCAGCAATAATGCAGCAGTTGTCGCGCAGGCTTGTGGATTCCCCAGCTGTATGTGACACCAACTCCGCAGCACGGAGGCTGTGTACATCAGCTGGCTGCCACACCGCTTACTTTTCATAATCTTCAAGCCGGCTGTCATTGGACAGCAAGTGTTTGAGTACGGGGGTGAATACTTCACATGCTAATGCATCTGATGGGAAAAGCCCCGTGTGTGAGGGTCAGAATGCTAATTAAAATCTGTCTTCCCAATTCATGGTTTACAGGGCAAATATTTTCAACACTGTGGCATAAAGACCAGCAATGTAACTAAACTCCAATATATTTTGATAAGGCATATCCTGCATTTTCCAAAATGCTGCATCATGTACTATAAGATATTTTATATAATGCACATTTCCTGTCAGGCTGATGCGGAATATTTTTATTTATCATTTTTGCATTATGATATTCTGAAATACTATACCCTGCACTATGATATTCTGATATATGACACCTTCTACTGTAACAAAGTCTGATAAAACACATGTTGTACTATAATATGTCCTTTGTGTCATACCCCATAATAATGAGTCAATTCTCACACATGACTTCCTGACCACAAGATCTTTCAATATACCATACATGGTATTATTTAAGCATTTTTTATGCTTATAAGATGCTTTTTGCAAGACTGGGACAAGCAATGCTGTGTCGTATTTTGTTATGACATAGGAGACCATTCAGCCCATTGTGTCTATGCTGGCTCTGAGAGCAATCCCATTCCCTCACTTCCCTGTAACAACTTCTCTCTCATATACCCATCAACTCCCCCCTGATTGCCCCTGCCTCCAAGCTACACAAGGGACAGTTTACAGTAATCAACCTAATAGCATGTCTTTAGGAAACTGGAGCACCTATGGGAAACCCACAGGGTCACAGGGAGAACGTGCAAACTCCACTCAGACAGCATTGGAGGTTGGGATCGGACCTGGGTTACTGGAGCGTTGAGGCAGCAGCACTAACCGCTGAACCTGTATAAAACATTTGTTGGGCCTTAAGCAGAGTACTGCATCCAATTCTGGTCGCCTCACTTTAGGAAGGACGTGAAGGTCCTGGAGAGGATGCAGGAAAGATTTACGGGAATGGTTCCAGAGATGAGGGACTTCCAATCCGGAGTTAGACTGGAGACACTGGGGATGTTGTCCTTGGAGATAAGAAAGCTGGGAATGTATTTGAAAGAGGTGATAGAAGAGGTTTACTAAGGACCAGAGGACAGAGATTTAAAATCATAGATCAAAGATCCATGGGAGGCTGATAGGAGGAAAGTGTTTGGGTGATGGGAGCAAAATGTTTTTACCCAGAAGGTGGCTGAGTTCTGGAAGTCACTACCTGTGTGGATGGTGGAAACAGAATTAATCAGAGCCTTCAGACAGGGATTGCACAGGCCTCTGAGGGAGGATAATTTGCAGGACCGTGGGGAGGGAGCAAGGTAATGGGACTGATGGTAGGAGTTAACATGGGGTCAGTGGGCCCAATGGCCTCCTTCTATGTTGAAACAATTTTTATGATTCTAAATATAGATCTATCAATTTTATTGATCTGTAAATTATGCAGGATTTAAACCATAATGTGTCTGGTAACCCCATGAGATATTTTCTTTATGTGTTCTCAAGTAATTCTACCGATTTACTGACTTTCTCCGAATTTCCCTGGACTTGGGGATCCTGTTTTCCTCTTCATTGATGTCCTCCCTTTCTAGATATAAAAAGTCAGTTCTCGTCACCAATTCCCCACCACAAGATAAAAAATAAATTGGCAATAAAAGTTGACTGTTAATGAAGAAGGAAAGGTTATTTTACAATGTCCTAGACCTGTCCACTCCCGTCACTTGTCTGATAGCCAGAACTGAATAAAGACCTCCTTAAGCCAAGTATTGGGAAGGTAAAAACTGCCTCAGTCTCTCCCCTCCCAGCACCATCACACTTCCTCTCCCAGAAACATAACCAGACTACTGGCAACCTTTGGTGTCATGTTTGACCCTGAGGGGAGATTGGCTCCATCACCAAGGCTCCTAACTTTTAACTTTTAACTCCCAACCGTTTTAACTCCTAACCATTTTAACTTTGCCAGCGAGGATGCTGGCTCAGCTCACCTCCTGCTGAAACTCCCACAATGTGTATTTCAGTGCAGCTCTGCCTGATCTGCTGGATTCCATCTGAGGTTTAGCTTCAACTTTTTCACTCACTGTTGTTCCCACTCACCCATCATCTCGTGCTCATCCAGTTGCAATAGCTGCCGGTTCAGTAACACCTTACCTGTTTTCGAGTCCTCACAAGGCCACCTGCGTTCCTACCTCCTGCCCTCCCTGCACGCCTCAGTTCCAACCCCTTCAGCATCTCCATTTTAATCGCTCCACCACTGACAACCATGCCTTCAGCTGCCCAGGCCTCGAACTTCGCAATTCCCTTTCTAAACCTCTAAAACCAAGCATTTTCATTGAACTTTGGGATGTTTGCCCAATTTTCTCTCCTTGTTGTGACAAATTTTGCTTGAAATCGGTTTCATTTGAACACTTGGCAACGTTACAGGTGCAAGAGCACAGGTGGTTGTTATTGTACATTCTCATGGCATACAGGTATGTCACACCTGTCGGACGTGAAAAGATTCTCTGTTACTGGACCGGATGATTTTTGACTGTCAGTCACTGAGCCTTCTTCTCATCTCCAGTATTTTTTATAACTCATTAAGAAATGTACTGTCTCTATTGTCAGGGAGAAAACCTTTGATTCCTCGAATGTCAGCATTTTGATGTTTTAATATTTTTTATTTTTCCTTTCCATCTCTTCTTGCTTGCTTTTCACATTCAATCTTTCTTTTCTTCTCTTCCTTTCCCTTCCATAGCCAGACAAGGTTAACCGCTCGCCCTTTAAACTTATCTTCTCTCTCTGTCCCTTTCTGTGGCAATGTGGCCCAGCTGGTGGGGCCGCTACCTCACAATCAATCTGGACCTCCGGGTCCTCCTGTTTCCTCCCACGTCCTAAAGACCCGCGGTTGGAGGTTAATCAGCCACTGTAAATTGCCCCTAGTGTGGAGGTGAGTGGTAGAATCTGGAGGGAGGGGGCTTGATGAGACTGTGGGATGAATGGGTGGTTGATGGTCAGTGCGGACTCGATGGGCCAAAGAGTCCCTTTCCGTGCTGTATCTCTCTGACTTGTTTTCCAGTCATGGAATCCCTTTGATTGGAAGGAAACTGTCTTTGTTGCCCTGGTTACTCAGTTTCTGAGGCACTTGTTTCCAGTAACTTTCAGGGCAAAAGCCTATTTGCAGAGACAAGCCTAATGGCCAACTCATTAGAATTTACATTGCAGAAAATAATCTGGTCCAGCAGCTCGATTTAGAGTGATTGAAATGATGAAGGGAATTCATTGAGAATGTGCAGAACCACAGAATGGTTACAGCAAGGAAAGAGGCCATTTGGCCCATTGAGTCAATAGCAACTTAATGCCAGCGCAGTTCAGCCAGTTCCACTCCCCTGCCCTACAAATCCAGTTTATCGGGCTCCCTTTTAAATGTTACTCCCCTAATGCCACTGGCAGTGCACTCCTGACCCCAAACACTCACTACATAAGAAGGGTCTTCCTCATTTCACTTTTCATTTGTTTGTCCGTCACTTTCATTCTATGTCCTCTCGCTCTTGATCCTTCCGCCAATGTGAATAGTCTCTCTCTCTCTCTACACTGTCTATACCCTTTATGATTTTATGATTCCCTCACTACCTCCTATGTTCCAAGGAGAACAACCCCAGTCTATCCATGTAACTAAAGTCCCTAATCCCTGGGATTAATCTAGTAAACTTCATCCACGTCCTCTTTGAATCTGACATCTTTCCGACAGCGTGGGGCAGGCACGGTGGTGTAGTGGTTAGCGTAATGCTTTACAGCGCCAGCGATCCGGGTTCAATTCCGGCCGCTGTCTGTAAGGAGATTGTACGTTCTCCCCGTGTCTGCGTGGGTTTCCTCCGGGTGCTCTGGTTTCTTCCCACATTCCAAAGACGTACGGGTTAGGAAGTTGTGGGCATGCTATGTTGGCGCCGGAAGCGTGGCGACACTTGCGGGCTGCCCGCAGAACACTCTACAGAGATGATGCATTTCACTGTGTGTTTTGATGTACATGTGACTAATAAAGATACCATATGTTAGAACAGAACAGGTTACCAGTGAGGAAATCTGGAAATAGAGGGCACAATCTTAACGTTAGTGTCCCGCCATTTGTAAAAGAAATTAGGAGGCACTTCTGTGAAAATCTGGAACAATTGTCGACTGGCGGTCAAATGAAATCTCCAAGAATAAAACTGTCAGTTTTGTTTTAAGTTTATTGAGGGATATGGGGCAAAGGTGGATAATCAGAGTTGAAGTATGGATGTAGGTGAATGGTGGGACAGACTTGAGAGGCTGAAGGGTTCCTCCTGCATTCCCAGTGTTTTATTGGCAAAGAATAAATCCTTCAGCCTGGCCTTCATATTTCTATATGGGCTTGGTCCTATCTCTACAACCTCCTCTGGCCCTCCAATTCTGGAGACGTTTTCGTTCCTGAAACCGGCTGTTCATGTTGGAACTATTCTTTCAGATGCCTAATTTATGAGAATCCCTCCCTGAATCTCTCTCTCTTTCTTAAAAACCTACCTCTTTCACCAAGCTTTTAGTCATCTGTGTTAACATCTCCTAATGTGGCAGTTCTTTGGAAATGCTCCTGTGAAGTGTCTAAGCATGCTAACGTACTGTAACTGTTGTTCAAAATACACTTAAATAGTCTGCAGCTTGTTTTACAGTGGAATTAGTGTCATGCTGTTTCTGGCCACCTTGAGTGCTGATATACCTTGGCCAGTGAGTGAGACTGAAGAATAGATGAAGGAGCCCACTATCACCCCCTAGCTTTAGCTAATCCAGCAGGTTTGTATGATGAAGTGGGCTGCCATTGAACCTAACATGAATACAATGGACTGTCACAGTTAACTGAGTTCCAAGCATACAAGCTGAATATAGAAAATCTGTTATGTTATTTGATTACAGCTGTGGGACATTTTTGTCCATTCTTCATTGCCCAGTGAGAATATTGAGTGACACACACATGCTTCAGTCCATTGAGAACAGTTGACTCTGAGACTGAGCTTCAGTGGTTAACCCTTTCACCAACAAATGTTTGAGGAAAAGACTCAAACATATTCTGCAAGGACAAAGTAGCAACACCTCCAGAATTGTCCTGAAGTTCAGAAATAGTCCAAGTGGCTTTCAGTCCCAGCCTGGTGTATTTAATGAATGAACGTCCACAACTATTTGAAGTAGAAACCTCTACAGATCCACAGCCCTTTGAGAAAAGTTCTTTTTCAGTTTTGCATCAACCTTTTATTCTGAAACAACATCCCATACTTCTAAATCCCCCACCAGCAGAAACATCCTTACAGCATCTAATCTGCCAAACTCTTTTATAATCTTATGTTTCAATAAGATCACTTCTCATTTCTCTACACTCCAGAGAGCATAGTTAAATAACTGGCTCTGTAAATTCTGTTCATTTGTTGCTGAAAATTAAAATTGAAGGTCTTAGATAAAATAACTAGGCAGTAACCCAGTAGAAAAGTTATAAATAAGTCATAAATAAAGGAAGTATGTACTTTTGATTTTTGTTGGGTGACTGGAGATTTGTTGAAATCTCCAAGAATACATCTAACCAGAGTCAGTGTGCTATGTGATGGATGAAGTGGGAGATTGGCTTCTGCAGTTTACTTGTACTGCCTGATCCTGGCTGAGATTTTCCAAGGCTATTTGGGCTTGACTGAATTTCTGAGGTGGTGAAGAAGCATCGATGTGGTCAATACAATCTGACAACTGTCTTTCGGCCTCACAATCTGCCTTATTTGCTTTGGGAATTAACCAGCTGAGCTTAGTTTAAAGGTGAAATGAGTTTAAGTTTAGGTGGGGCTCGAGGTGAGTGGTGGCAGTTGGTGTTTGTAAAGTTAACTTGGGCTCCTGGTTCCAAAGGTGAATGCATTCAAAAACCTCACTATACTTTTCAATAAAGAACTCAAGAAATAAAAGCAGGGCCGGACAATTTGCCCCTCGCACCTGCTCCACCATTCAATAAGATTCCTCTTAAAGCTTGCCTTTGTTGACATTGACATTCTCTTGCTCTCTTTACAGAAGAAACATTCTAAGTATATGTGACTGATCTTCTAACTCAGAGTGACTTTACTGCACTAACGCCACATCCTTGTGTCCCCTAGTATCCAAAAATCTGTTGATCCCTGTCTTGAATATTCACAGCGAGTAAGCCTTCATAGCCTACTTGATAAGATAAGATATCTTTATTAGTCACACGTACATTGAAACATACAGTGAAATACATCTTTTGTGTAGAGTGTTCTGGGGGCAGCCCGCAAGTGTCGCCACGCTTCCGGCGCCAACATAGCATGCTGACAACTTCCTAACCTGTATGTCTTTGGAATGTGGGAGGAAACCGGAGCACCCGGAGGAAACCCATGCAGACACGGGGAGAACGTACAGACTCTTTACAGACAGCGGCCGGAATTGAACCCAGGTCGCTGGTGCTGTAATAGTGTTACGCTAACTGCTCCACTACCGTAGAGAATTCCAAAGATTCGCCACCTCTGAATGAAGAAATTTCTTCTCGTTTCTGCCTCGAATGGTCAACCTCTTATTTTGAGTTGAAAGGTCTCGACCTGAAACTTCAACTGTCCACTTTGCTCCACAGATGCTGCCTGACCTGCTGAGTTCCTCCAGCATTTTGTTTGTTGCTCCAGGTTCCAGCATCTGCAGTCTATTGTGTCTCCCTTATTTTGACCCCTGATTCTGGACAACCCAGTCAGGAGTAACATCATCCCTGCATCAGTCCTGACGAGTCCAGTAAGCACTTTGTTTCATTGAGATCACCCCTCATGTTATTACATTTTGCAAAGTTGAGGCACAGTCTGGTTAATCTCTGCTCCCCTCGTATGAATCTCACTGTGAACCTTCACTGCACTCCTTCTGTTGGGTAGGGACCCCACTGGACACATTTTTATTTGCCAGAAATAAGTTAACTAAAACAGATTAGATTATCTTAGACCACAACAGTAAAACGCAGGCACTTTAAAGTGAAGCAAGATGCTGGAGGAACTCATCAGGCCAGGCAGCATCTGTGGAGACAGCGGGATAGTCGACATTTCAGGACCTGATGCGGGGTCTCAACCCGAAATGCCAACCCTCCACAGATGCTGCCTGACCCGCTGGGTTCCTCCAACAGTTTGTTTTGTGCTCCACACTGCAGCTTCTGCAGTCTTTAAGGTGCAGTCTGACTGTGGAATGCAATGTAAATGACTTGGGTCCCGTACTGCTGAATATCCAGGTATGTGCTGGCTTCAATCATGTATAGTCAGCTAAAGCTAGTGTGTAACTTTACCATTCTGACAACTTTGTCAAGGTAAATAGAGGGGATCTGGAAGATTTGGATTTGCCACAACCTACACCATAGTGTTGTATCTTAAAGGCTGCTTTTGTTAACACTGGCATTACCTTGTTCTCTTTACAGAAACACCCTCCTAACCATATAGGGTATGAGGGTAACATTGGCTCTGACCAAAAGATATCAAGTGGAGGGGATCATGTTCTGGATGACCATCGTAGACTCAAGTTGCCCAAATCAAACAATGTAATAAATATAACAGTGGCTGCAGAGCTTATATCCCACCCGTACATATCAGTAACACCTCAATACATGCAAGAGGAAATCTTTTTTGAATAATTGGCAGAAATGTAAAGTGGGCAATTTGATTCAGCTGTCTGCACAACAAGCCGAATTAAAGTTCAGGGTTGGAAATTCAGAAGCACCCATTTTTATTCATTTACTCACTCAGATGAAGGCACTGTTGAATCTGTCCAAAGCTGTCTCACTAGAATTAACCATGGCTAATTAATGAAATGTAAGAGGTCAAATTCCATGCTCAAATGGGGTTCTTGGATTTTGGACCCCATGTTGATGAAAGTAGCTTGCATGGGTTAGTGCTCCAGTATCCAAGCTAGTGATCAGGTTGGATTGTGGGCTCTGAGGGGGCATTAAAGGGCCTTGAAGTCTGTGATGTAGGAAGACAGGAGGAAAATGGGGTATTGTTTGAGGGTCCAGGATTGGTGTTGAGGACTAGGAGGTTGGGGCAAGAGAACACTGTGCAGGCTTTGAGCTCAGGAAAAGAGTAAGGTTGGAGAGACGAGGCTGGGAGCAGGAATACTGACGATAATTGTGTGGCTGTTTAGAATTAGTTTTCCCGGAGGTGATCAGGATTGGAAATAGCTGCTGCAAGGCAAACCAAGGTGTCAACTGGGACCAGCAACCAGGATTAGGTCCCTCATTTACATCTGCAAATGATCTAATGCCAGATGGGGAAAAGATTCTTCATCTTTGTCCTTTGCCAAGATAGTGATCACTGCAACTCACAGCAGAAACGTGTGCGTGTACACAAATGGCATTTTGGTCCCCAGACAGTTGCCACAGCAACTAAGCGCAGTTACTAGCAATCCCAATTATTTGTGAAGTGCATGTGCTACGGATACTCAGAATCATTTCCTGTGGCCTTCTATCCCTTGGTTGCTCAGTTGAAGTGAACATCATTCAGCGTTGGAGATGGGGAAATACTTGATTAGTTAGAAAATGGAGGATGGTGAGGGTTTGATAGTTGCCTCTGATATACACTTGGAAGACTCATGTCAGCTCAGGCTGATGGGATAGAACACTTCTTCCTCTTGTTTTATGTTTGACTGTGGCACCACACACAAGGCAGTCACAATGAGGAAACATTCAGAAAACTACCACCACTGCTGACTTTCTCCTCCAGAGTCTGACCCCCTCTCTTTTAGCCGGAATTAGAGATTATTTATTACAGATGCGTTCTGACTCCTACGCTGAGTAAACAAGAGATACAAGAAGTTTATTAAAACAGATGGTGTTGCAAGCTCCATATGGGCTGAAATCTGGATGAGGTACAGAATTATCTGTTGCTACATGCTGCAGAGTACAATTAAGGGAGCTAATTCTCCTAATGATGGTGCAGGATTCTGGGTTACTTTGTGAGGGTAATTGTCAACAATAAGATATCTCAACAAGGACAAAGCAGGGAATATGAACTCTTACATTTCAGTAATTAGCCGTGGTTGATTCTAGTGAGACAATTTTGGACAGATTTATTTGTGCCTTCATCTGAGTCATTTACCTAAGGTGTAAGAAGTTCAGATCCTAGCACCACTCATTACAACCAGAAAAAGAACCACCTATGCCTTCTCTGTATTTCCTGATAAGGTATCTCTTTATTAGTCACATGTTAATTGAAACACACAGTGAAATACGTCTTTTGCATAGAGTGCTCTGGGGGCAGCCTGCAAGTGTCGCCACGCTTCCAGCACCGACATAGCACGCCCACAACTTCCTAACCTGTACGTCTTTGGAATGTGGGAGGAAACCGGAGCACCCGGAGGAAACCCACGCAGACACGGGGAGAACGTACAAAATCCTTACAGACAGCAGCCGGAATTGAACCCAGGTCGCTGGCGCTGTAGTAGTGTTGCGCTAACTGCTACACTACTGTGCCTGCCGGCCAATCCTCTATCTAAGCCAATACGTGAATTCCTATACCACAAGCCTTCTTCTGCAATAACCTTCCATGCACCATCTGATCAGGTGAGATTATTGGAAGGCGTTTGTGCAACTTTCTAAAGGCTGTCTTAGGAAAAACACATTTGAAGATCCAGACCTTAAACCCTGCACAATGCATATAGTCTACCAGCAGCTTATCCTGTCAGGGATTTGCAAGACAACACTGGAGGTACCTCTTCAGTGCTGTGAGCTACTGGTTATCAGTAGCCCAGGTCTCAGGTGGGCAGGGATTACTGCTAAATTGTGCAGAGGGCATGAGAAGGCTACAAAAGCAGAGTATAACATAATATACTCATTTAACCTAATAAACAGAGTATTTTGCTTTTGTAGGGGTAAGTTTAACATTGTCCATTTTGGCAGGAAAATAAAATATGTAAATGGAGAGAAATAGCAGCGTTCTGAGATGCAGAGGGATCTGGCTGTCTTTTAACTGGCTGTCTTTTCAAATAACTGGCAGCCAGTTATTTGAAAAGCTAAAAGAAAGCTAGTTCAACGATATAGGCTGTTGGTTAGACGATGTCTGGGAATGTGAACAATATCGGTCTCCTTTGTCAAGGAAGGATGTTAATGCAGTGGAAACAGTTCAGCGAAGGTTTACCAGACCAATGGGTGCACTGCTGATTGAAGAAAGGTTGTATGGGCTAGGCTTGTGTAAGTTGGAGTTTAGAAGACTGAGAGGTAAAGTTATAGAGTCATACAGCACGGAAGTAGACCCATAGGCCTAACTCGTCCATGCCGACTGAATTGCCAACTTGAGCTAGACCTATTTGCTTGCATTTTGTCCGTATCCATTCAAACCTTTCCTATCTATGTACCTGTCCAAATATCTTTTGAACATTGTAATAGTGCTCACCTTTTCCTCTGGCAGCTCGTTCCATATACCCACCACCCTCTGTGTGAAAACCTTACCCTCTCACCTTAAATCTATGCCCTCTAGTTTTAGATTCCCCTCCTCTGGTAAAAAGACTGTGACCATTCATCTTAAATATGCCCCTCATGATTTTAAATACATCTATAAGGTCACCCCTCAGCCTCCTTCACTCCAGGGGAAAAAGCCCCGCATATCCAGCCTCTCCTAACTCACACCCTCCAGTCCCACCAATGTCCTTGATGGAAACATACAAGATCCTGACGGGTGGATGTTACAGCGTGTGAGAGAATCTAGGACTAGGGTCATTGTTTGAAGATAAGGAGTCAACCATTTAGGATAGAGACAAGGCATTTTTTTTCCTCTTCAAGGGTCATGAGTCTATGGAACTCTCTTGCTCAAAGAACAGTGGAAGCAAAGTCTTTGAATATTTATCAGTCAGAGGAAGATAGATTCTTGATAAGTAAGGGGTGAAAGGTTACTGTGGGTAGACGGGAATGCAGAGATGAGTTTACAGTTGGAGCACCCATGATCTCAGGAAATCGCAGAGGGACCCAGTGCTTGATTTGTATGCTTGTCTGTATAGTGTGTTGTGTAAGGTGAGAATGGAGTCGGGAATGGGTTTCATGGCTAGTGCTTTTTTTAACCATCCCCCAGTCCACTGAGACTCACTGTATTGGCTGAAGCAAGCAAATTTACCACATAGATGAAAACTGGGACTCTCAAGCCTAGCAGGATCCAACAGCAGCAGCAACAACTTGCAGTTATATAGTGTGTTTAAGGTAGTGAAGCCTCCTATCATTTGACAGGAGCATTATCAAACAGACATTTTATGGAGCCACATACTGGTATTAGGACAAGGAAGCGAACTCTACAGAGTACTTTAAAGAGGGGTGGATGGAATTCAAGAGCTTAAGGCTCAAATAGATGAATGCAAGGTTGTCAGTGGTACACCAATTAAAATCAGGGATGTTCAAATGAAGATTGGCAGAGAGCAGTGATCTTAAACTGTTTCGGACAGGTAGTGGTACAATGGAGAGATATGAAGACTACAATATCAGGAGTTATGTTGCAGCTTCATAGAGGTCACTTCTGGAGTATTGCATTCAACTCTGGACATCCCATTATAGGAAGGATGTGGAGGCTTTGAAGAGGGTGCAGAAGAGGTTTACCAGGATGCTGCCTGGATTAGATGGCATGTGCTATAGGAGAGGTTGGACAAACTAAGGTTGCTTTCTCTGGAGCGGTGGAGGCTGAGGGGAGACCTGATAGAAGTTTATAAGATTATGAGAGGCATAGATAGACAGCTGGTATCTTTTCCCCAGGGTTGAAATGTCTAATACTAGAGGGCATGTATTTAAGGTTAGAGGGGGTAAGCTTAAAGGAGATGTGTGGGGGCAAGTTTTTTTTATGCAGAGAATGGTGGGTGTCTGGAATGCATTGCCAGGTATGCTAGTGGAGGCCAATACAGTAAAGGTGGTTAAGAGTCACTTAGACAGGCACATGAATGTGCAGAGAATGGTGGGATTTGGACATCAAATATGTAGGCAAAGGGATTAGTTTAGTTAGGATTTAATGACTTGTTTAATTAGTTTGGCATAACATCATGGACAGAAGAGCCTGTTTCTGTACTGTTCAATGTGAACATTTCAGATAAGGCACTTTTAGTGTGGGCAGTTCTCTTATAGCAAAAAAGAAACGGTACTTTTGAAAAGTTTTCCTTTCATTACTAAACACCATTTTCCTTTTTGACACAGAATCTTATGGCAAAGGCTCTCTACGACAACAAGGCAGAGACACCTGATGAGCTTGCGTTCCGTAAAGGTGACATACTGACGGTGATAGAACAGAATATCAAGGGGGATGAGGGTTGGTGGCGATGCTCCCTGCACGGACGGCAAGGGATTGTACCCGGAAACCGCCTGCAACTGCTCACCGGCTCGCAATACGACATCCCATCTCTGTACCCCTCCCCCTGCTGGACACTGCGCAGGACATCACAGCAAAATATTTACCAGATGCCAACAATACAGCATCAGGGCTCACCCTCGCCTTCCCTCTCTGGGCAGGGGAACAACGTCTACCAGGTACCATCACGGCCTCAGTCTTATGGTCAGTATTACCAAGTGCCAGTGTCATCTGCTGAATACTGTTGGGACAGAGGACAAGCACCTCCACGCCAGGTAAGAAAGTGTCCACTGATTTGATGTTATACCACTGAAAAACGGGACTCAGTATGACCAGGCAGAGAAAGGTCTGATGCACAGCATCTGAGCATTCATGAGCCACATAGCCCGGTGTAGAAAGGACTGATCCATGGACGAAGCAGTCACTAGGGACTGTTTTCCCTGGAGCAAAGGTAGCTGAGAGGTGACTTTATGGAGACTTATAAAATTATGAGGGGTACAGGTAAGGAGGATGGTTTCAGTTTCAGTGGGGTGGCATGGTAGTGTAGTGGTTAGCGCGACGCTATTACAGCGCCAGAAATCTGGGTTCGATACCCGCCGCTGTCTGTAAGGAGCTTGTACCTTCTCCCCGTGTCTGCATGGGTTTCCTCCAGTTTCCTCCCACGTTCCAAAGACGTACGGGTAGGTTAACGTGGGTTTAAAATGGGCGGCGCGAATTCGTTGGGCCGGAAGGTCCTGTTACTGTGCTGTAAATAAAGTTTTAGTTTTAGTATTTTTCCCAGGGCAGGCGAGACTAAAATTAGAGGGCGTAGGTTTGAGGTGAGAGGAGAGAAATTTATAAGGGATCTGAGGGGTAACTTTTTCACACAGAGGATGGTGGGTATAAGGAACAAGCTTCTATAGTGAGGGGAACAGATAACAGATTCTGCAAAACTGACAATGAATCCCGGATGGTGTGTTGCCTCCCTGGTGCCAGGGTACGGGGTGTCACGGACCGGGTCCAGAATATTCTGAGGGGAGAGGGTGATCAGCCAGAAGTCTTGGTACATGTAGGTACCAATGACATAGGTAGAAAAAGAGAAGAGGTCCTGAAGGAGGAATACAAGGAGTTAGGAAGAAAGTTGAGAAGTAGGACCTCTAGGGTGGTAATTTCAGGATTACTACCTGTGCCACGTGCTAATGGAAGTAAGAATAGAAAGATCTGGCAGATGAATGCATGGCTGAGTGACTGGTGCAGGGGGCAGGGCTTCATATTTCTGTATCATTGGGACCTTTTTTGGGGGAGGCATGACCTATTCACTAAGGATGGGTTACACTTAAACTCCAAAGGGTCCGATATCCTGGCGGGAATTTTTAATTTAGCTGTTGGGGAGGGTTTAAACTAATCTGGCAGGGGAATGGAACCCAGGATGTTAGGATACAGGATGTTAGGATAGATAGAAACAAGTCCGAGATAGTGTGTAGTGAGGATGGTAAGAAGGACAGGCAGGTGAAAAGTCAGGATAATTTGCTGAACAATAGAAATACAACAAAATCAATAGCAGATACGTACATATTTAAATGCACGTAGCATTAGGAATAAAGTAGATGATCTAGTGGCACAACTACAGGTTAATAAATACGACATTGTGGCAATCACCGAGTCATGGCTTTATGATGGATGTGATTGGGAACTAAATGTCCAGGGGTATGCAGTGTATAGGAAGGATAGGCGGGTAGGCAGAGGGGGTGGTGTGGCCATGATGGTTAGTAATGATATAAAAGCAATAGAAAGGAAGGACATTGGGTCAGAGGAGGTGGGATCCTTATGGGTGGAGCTAAGAAATAGCAAGGGTGAAAGGACAGTAGTAGCAGTTATATATAGGCCCCCTAATAGCAGTCAGGATGTGGACTATAAGTTGCAGTTAGAAATAGAAAAAGCGTGCCAGAGTGACAACGTGAAGATAATTATGGGGGATTTTAACATGAAGGTGGACTGGGAAATCCAGCAAGGCAGTGGATCTCAGGAGAGTGAGTTTGTGGAATGTCTACGGGATGGCTTTTTGGAGCAACTTGTTGATGAGCCCACCAGGGGATCAGCTGTTTTGGATTGGGTGCTGTGTAACAAACAAGAGGTTATTAGGGAACTAAAGGTAAAGGAACCATTGGGAACTAGTGATCACAATATGATTGAATTCAGTTTCAAATTTGAGAAGGAGAAGCTGATAACTGGTGTATCGATATTTCAGTGGAACTAAGGAAATTACAGTGGCATGAGAGAAGAGTTGGCCCAAATTGATTGGAAGAGTAAGCTAGCTGGAGGGACGGCAGAACAGAAATGGATGGAATTTCTACAAGAAATAAGGAAAATGCTGGATCGATATATTCCAAGAAAAAAGGTTTTGAATGGAAAAAAGGCACAAATGTGGATAACTAGAGAGGTTAAGGCGAAAATAAGAGAAAAAGGGAGGGCATACAAGGAAGCAAAAATTAGTGGGAAAACAGAAGACTGGGAAACTTTTAAAAACCTGCAGAAAGAAACTAAGAAGGTCATTAGGAAAGAAAAGATGAATTAGGAAAGGAAGTTGACAGATAACATTTGAAAGGATACTAAGAGTCTTTTTAAGTATGAGGAGTAAAAGAAAGACGCGGGTTGATATAGGACCAATTGATAATGGTGCGGGAGAGATTATAATGGATGATAAAGAGATGGCAGAGGAACTAAATGAGTATTTTGCATCGGTCTTCACTGTGGAGGACATCAGCAATATACCGGTTAGTCAGGGGTCTCACGGAACGGAACTGAGTTCAGTTAAGATTACTAGACAGAGGGTGCTAGGAAAGCTAAATGGACTAAAGACTGATAAGTCTGCTGGACCGGATGAGGTGCATTCCTGGGTTCTGAAGGAGGTGGCTTTGGAGATTGTGGAGGCACTGGTGATAATTTTCCAGGAATTGATAAGACTCCGGCATGGTTCCGGAGGACTGGAGGGTTCTGGAATGTAGTTCCGCTGTATAAGAAAGGTGGGAGGCAGCATAAAGGAAATTACAGACCTATTAGTCTGACATCGGTGGTGGGAAAGTTATTGGAATCGATCCTCAAGGATGAGGTTATGGAATACCTAGAGGTGCAAGGCAAGATAGGCCCAAGCCAACATGGTTTCGTGAAGGGAAGATCCTGCCTGACCAACCTATTGGAGTTTTTTGAGGAAATCTCAGGTAGGGTGGATAAGGGAGAGGTGGTAGATGTTGTGTATTTAGACTTTCAAAAGGCCTTCGACAAGGTTCTGCACAAGAGGCTGATGAATAAGATGAGAGCTCATGTAATTACAGGTAGGATAACAGAATGGGTGGAGCATTGGCTGGTTGGCAGAAAGCAAAGGGTGGGAATAAAAGGATCTTGTTCTGGTTGGCTACCGGTTACTAGTGGTGTTCTGCAGGGGTCGGTGTTGGGGCCGCTTCTTTTTACCCTGTACATTAACGATTTGGATGATGGAGTAAGTGGTTTTGTGGCTAAGTTTGCAGATGACACCAAGGTAGGTGGAGGAGTAGAGAGTATTGAGGAGACAGGAAGGTTGCAGAGAGACCTAGATAGTTTAGGAGAATGGGCAAGGAAATGGCAGATGAGATTCAATGTTGAGAAATGTGCTGTTGTACACTTTGGAAACAGAAATAAACGGGCAGATTATTATCTAGAAGGGGAGAAAATTCAAAGTACGGAAGTACAAAGGGACTTGGGGGTACTCGTGCAGGATACCTTAAAGGTTAACCACCAGGTCGGATCGGCGGTAAGGAAAGCGAATGCTATGTTGGCATTCATTTTGAGAGGTATAGTGTAGAAACATAAGGAAGTGTTGATGAGGCTCTACGGGGCACTAGTGAGGCCTCATTTGGAATTCTGTGTGCAGTTTTGGGCCCCATATCTTAGGAAGGATGTGCTGATGTTGGAGAGGGTTCAGAGGAGATTTACGAGGATGGTTCCCGGAATGAAAGGGCTTACATATGATGAGCGTTTGTCGGCTCTTGGACTGTACTCACTGGAGTACAGAAGAATGAGAGGGGACCTCATAGAAACATTTCGAATGTTGAAAGGACTGGACAGAATAGATGTGGTTAAGCTGTTTCCCTTGGTGGGTGAGTCCAGGACCAGAGGACACAATCTTAGAATTAGAGGGTACAGGTTTAAAACAGAGATGAGGAGAAATTTCTTTAGCCAGAGGGAAGTGAATTTATGGAATTCCTTGCCACGTACAGCAGTGGAGGCCCGATCATTGGAGGCGTTTAAGGAGGAGATAGATAGATATCTAATTAGTCAAGGTATCAAGGGATATGGGGATAAGGCCGGAAATTGGGGTTAGAATAGTTTTTTTTCGCTCATGGAGCAGACATCCCCCCCCCCCCCCCCCCCCCCATTTCTCATTTCTTTTTTCTTTTTTTTCTTTTTCCCCTTTTCTTTGGAGCAGACTCGATGGGCCAAATGGCCTACTTCAGCTCCCTTGTCTTGTGATCTTGTGAAGCTACCAGAGAAAGTGGTAGAGGTACAGTTACAACATTTAAAAGACACTTGGACAGGAGCGTGGATAAGGCAGGTTTAGAGGAATTTGGGCCAAATGCAGGCAAATGGGATTAGAGTATATAGGCATCTTCTTTGACATGGACGAGTGGGGCTGAAGGGCCTGTTTCCATGCAGAACAACTCTATGAATCTCGCACTGTATCTAAGATTCATCATTTATTAGTAGCATTGAATTTTCTGATCCAAGGATGACCTGGAAATTGGTGGTGTTACTGATAGTGAAGGGGGTAATTTTAGCCTACTGACCAGCCGGTAAGAAGGTTGTACAGTTAGGACAGGCTGCTACAATCAGAAAGTCATAGATTCAAAGAGTCATACAGCATGGAAACAGGCCCTTCGGCCCAACTGGTCCATGCTGACAAGATTCCCATCCAAGCTAGTCCCATTTGCCAGCGTTTGGCCCAAATCCCTCTAAACCTTTCCTCTCCAGGTACCCGTCCAAGCACCTTTTAAATGCTGTTAATGTAATCATCTCAACTACTTCCTCTGGCAGCTCGTTCCATAGGTTGACCACCCTCTGGGTGAAAAAGTTGCCCTCAGGTTCCTATTAAATCACTCCCCTTTTGCCCTAAACCTATGTCCTCTAGTTCTTGATACCCAACCCTGGGAAAAAGACTGTGCGCATTAGCCCTCATGATTCCACACACGTCTATAAGATCACTCATCATTCTCTGATGCTCCAATGAATAAAGTCCTAACCTGCTCAACCTCTCTCCATAACTCAGTCCCTAGAATCCTTGCAACATTCTCGTAAATCTCCTCTCCACTCTTTCCAGCTTAATGGCGTCTTTCCTATAGCAGGGTGAGCAAAAGTGTACACAAAATTCCAAATGCAGCCTCACCAACACCTTGTACAACTGCAACATAACATCCCAACTTCTATACTCAATGCCCTGACTGACGAAGGCCAGCGTGCCAAGTGCCTTCTCACCACCCTGTCTACCTGTGATGCCACTTTCAGGGAACCATGTACTTGTACTCCTGGGTGCCTCTGTTCTACAACACACCCTAGGGACCTACACAATAGCGTGACGCTATTACAGCGCCAGAGACCCGGGTTCAATTCTGGCCACTGACTGTAAGGAGTTTGTACATTCTCCCCGTGTCTGCGTGGGTTTCCTCCAGGTGCTCTGGTTTCCTCCCACGTTCCAAAGGCATATGGGTTAGGAAGTTGTGGCATGCTATGTTGGTGCCGGAAGCGTGGCGACACTTGCGGGCTGCCCCCAGAACACTCCACGCAAAAGGTGCATCTCACTGTGTGTTTCAATGTACATGTGACTAATAAAGATATCTTACCTTATCTTAATGTTTAAGATTTTGGACAGAAGGGGTTAATTGCATATCAGAGCCCTGTGATGGTGAATTTGAGAAACCATCTATAATAAAAACTCATAAAATGCGACACAGGTAACTTCAAACCTTTAAAGGCAATGGGGAAACAACGGCCCAGAAACTTGCTGAGTCCGTAAGGACTTGCCCCCTCTCCCACAACTCCTGCATTCATGTGTTCCATGCTGCAACAGCAGGCTGGTATTGGTATTGGTTTATTATTGTCATTTGTACCGAGGTACAGTGAAAAGCTTGTCTTACAAACCGATTGTACAGGTCAATTCATTACACAGTGCAGTTACATTGAGTTAGTACAGCGTGCATTGATGCAGTACAGGTAAAAACAATAACAGTACAGAGTAAAGTGTCACAGCTACAGAGAAAGTGCAGTGCAATAAAGTGCAAGGTCACAACAAGGTAGATCGTGAGGTCATAGTCCATCTCATTGTATAAGGGAACCGTTCAATAGTCTTAATCACAGTGGGGTAGAAGCTGTCCTTAAGCCTGGTGGTACATGCCCTCAGGCTCCTGTATCTTCTACCTGATGGCAGAGGAAGAGAAGGGAGAATGTCCCAGGTGGGTGGGGTCTTTGATTATGCTGGCTGCTGCACCAAGACAATGAGAGGTAAAGACAGAGTCCAAGGAGGGGAGGCTGGTGTCCGTGATGCACTGGGCTGTGTCCACAACTCTCTGCAGCTTCTTGCAATCCTGGGCAGAGCAGTTGCCGTACCAAGCTGTGATACATCCAGATAGGATGCTTTCTATGGTGCATCAGTAAAAGTTGGTGAGAGTCAAAGGGGACAAACCAAATTTCTTTAGCCTCCTGAGGAAGTTGAGGCACTGGTGAGCTTTCTTAGCTGTGGCATCTACGTGATTTGACCAGGACAGGCTGTTGGTGATGTTCACTCCCAGGAACTTGAAGCTCTCAACCCTCTCAACCTCAGCACCATTGATGTAGACAGGTGCATGTACACCACCCCCTTTCCTTGAAAATGATAAAGGTCAGGAGTGAGAGGAAAGAGACACAGAGAGGCCATCCTTCAAAGCGTTCCCTTGGCTTTACCTCAGCCACACACAAACACATTCACCTTTCTCTTCCCACACGTGTCAATGCTTGCCAACATGCTCATGTGTGATTGGGAATACGTGCCAGAACTGTGGTATCCTGGGAGACACTTTATTATAGGAATGGATGTGGGGGATTCCAAGAGCGGTGTTTGATGAGACTGTGGCAGGAAGATCATGTATCTGGAAATCATTGAAGGACATTTCTTTTAAATAATTTCTTGTAGATTACATACACTTCTGCCAGTACAAACAATGAACAGTTGGATCTTTCAGAGATCAACATCTGTATGAATATACTTCTTGGATGATGACAAGCCAGTGGGGTTTCATCAGGAAATGATCACCAGTATGATCCACATTGCATAATTTTTGTAGGATTTGTACATAAAGGCTGAAGATAATCCAATTTCCAGAATTCTATTCATCAGTAGAATATATCTTTGTGGAGAATTTCCTCAAATGTCTTCCTCTGCTGATCTATCATTTTATCTAGTAGATGTTTCCAACCCACATTAATCAACCGTGCATTAGAAGATGCCTTTATAAACATTTAAGGCACAAGTTTCGACCTTGCTTTCTCGCTCTCAAGCAAGATGTGAAATTCGATCATGTTATGGTCACCCTTTCCCAGATTTGTTACCATTTGATCATTAAATAACCGGGTCAGATCAAAAAATAGCCTGGTTGGATCCTGACAGTATTGTTCTAAGAAATTGTGCCAAATATACTCAATGAACTCCATTTGAAAATTCTGCTAAAATATAGAATCAAATACCACGATAAGGATAAGATATATTTATTAGTCACATGTACATCGAAACACACAGTGAAATGCATCTTTTGCGCAATGTTCTGTGGGCAACCTGCAAATATGAATCATAAATCTTGACAACAAATCCATTCAAAGCCCCCCCCCCCAGTAACAAATCTAATCAAAATAACAGTAACAAATCCATTCAAAAACTCAGTAAGAAATCCAATCTGAACCCCCAGCAGCAAATATCATTGTCAACTCCAGCTTGGAACAGCCAATTTTCAATACATCTCACCCTAGGATCAATCTGTTGTATGAATAAATCCTTTATCTGGGTCTAAATCCTGGTACTTCCTAACACAAGGGAGTACCTTCACCAGAAGGACTGCAGCAATTCCCCTCACCTTCTCACAGGCAATTGGGGCTGTGCTTTGAATGTTTGTTTCCTGAAGAATCGATTATCCTCAGAGTGAATCGTAGCTGGAACAGTCTGTCTCTGAGTCAACCCCACTTGGGAACAGCCTCACAAACAGGTGCCTGCAGTATTAAATCAACATCATTCCAAAAGTTGCCTATGGGCTTCCTGTTGTCCACAAAGTTGGTCAGAGGTTGGTGTCTCCAAGTGAATTCCAAACTTGGTGCAACCATTGAGCCAAAGAATCGAGGAGAGACTGGGAGACTTCATGAAGAGTGAGGGTCACATGAGAAGGGGAGAGTGCCGGATTAGGCTGTGAGACAATTCCCTATTTACCGTCCCTTAAACTAATTTTGCATATGATTCTGAGTGAGTTAATCGCCAGTTTATTTTGAGGAAGAACCTACTGGATCCAACTGGGGAGCTTAGTTTGGGTCAGTCTGCTTGAGGTTTGATAGGTAGAGAGTTCTCCAGGACTCTGCCTAAGTGGGTGGGAGATAATGTTCGGTTAGAGCCATCAGCATTATTAAAAGCTGTGTGCTCTGCAGAGCACCGGTCAAGATCTCAAAACCGAGAAGTTAGGAGCAGGGGTTCCACCCCTTAGCCCATCAAGTATCAAGTGTACATCAGGGTAGTGTGTACATCAGGGTGGTGTGTACATCAGAGTGGTGTGAACATCAGGGTGGTGTGTATGTCAGGGTAGTGTGTACATCAAGGTGGTGTGTACATCAGGGTGGTGTGTACATCAGAGTAGTGTGTACATCAGGGTGGTGCGTACATCAGGGTGGTGTGTACATTGTTGGGAGACTAGAGGACAGGAAGGCAGGCAACATGAGAGTGTTAATGAAAGTTCCATTTCTCAGCATCATTGTCCTTCACCGTAGACCTGTGAGCCAGATGTTTAGTTGGATGGATTGTTTGGCGATGTACTTGTTTACTTGTATTCAATGGATTTCCATGTTTTTTACCTGCAGGTGTTTACACTTCCCAGAATGGGTCATGCCTTCAGCCTGAACTCCATGTCAGGACCTTTTGCGGATGCCTATGATATCCCATCATCCCACGTTCCCAGAACCCAGGGCAGTCAGGTAATGTAAAGAAATCCCAATTGCATGGACCATCAGTACTTACCCTGGGCAAAGGGGCCTTGATACCAACAACTGAGGATGGGTTCTGGCTTGTCCAGCATCAGCCACACACCCACAAAGAACCTGATGGGTGGCTTCTGGACTATAAATCAGAACCTGCATAAGTCACAACTCTCACATAAGACACTTCACTTTGCCAGTTGCAGAACAATTACCAGCTTACATACATGCTTGCCCAAGAGGCAAATCTTTGTCATCAGCCAGTCACCCTTAGTAACATCAAAGTAGGTCCCACAATTGATCTCGATCCAATGTGTCTTGAATACCCCCAGCAATCAACACCAGTGTGTGGCTGATATTAGTTAACCCTGCACCCTTGAATAGTTAAACTTTTGGAATATTAACACTGGTTGAAATTTAACAATGTTAATCTAAAGCAAAGCAGAGCTGGACAATACCAGCACAAAGACATGATTGAGAAGTACTGAATTGAAAAACAAATTTAAATTTATGGAAATCTCTTCAAATTACCGTTTCAATTTGCATCTTAATACGTCCAACCATTTTTCAAATTTCAGTGGTCACTCTCATGTACAGATAATTTATGCACATATTTGATCTTGGCATTTCTCCAGTTTTGGTTCGGTTCTATCAGTCATCTTCCTGTTGTCCACAAGTTGGCCAGGGGTCAGTGTCTCCAATTTTTCATAAAGTGGATTCTAAAACTTGGCCCAGCCATTAAGACAAAGAACTGAGGAGAGGCTGGGTGTCTTTGTGAAGCTTGAGGGTCACATGAGAAGGGGAGAGCACTGGATTGGGCTGGGAGTCGGTCCATCTTACCATCTGATCACACAGTACATGCCCACAAATTGGAATGCACCTATATTTGGTGCCCTTAGAAAATAAGATTCCTTCAAATAAAATTGTGCAATGGACCAAACTCCAGTGGGAAAGGCAGTTCACACCTAGATACCAGCACTAGAACAGGTCTTGGATGATTTTCGATAGGACTTACTCAATTCAGTGCAGTTCCAAGTAATTTGTAGTGTAACAATCAAAGAGGGGTGTGAGTCCTTAAAGGCACACACCCCTTGGCAGCCTAGAGCAATACGCACTGGAGCTGCTACAGAAGAGAGAGGCTGCAGGGAATTGGGAGACAATCCAATGTTCATCCAAAGAGAATGGCAACAGGATCAATTCCTGGAGGAAGGTCCTGTGTTTTGTGGGGGCTGGACCATCAATCTGGACAGCCTGGCAGGAGAGGGCTGCAATAGTCTCCTTCAGGGGTGAGAATCCCCAGACAATGGACCAATGCTGAAAGAAATGTCTTCACGGGCTATGTGAAGATGTAATGCCCATCAGTGTGTAAACCACAGATCCTCACAGGGAAGTATATTTTATGCAGAAATCTCAGTTCTTTTAGCAAGATATTACCCACCAGGAAGTACAGAGATGTGGTAGCAAGCAGTAACTGGACCAAGGGATCCTGTAAAGCAGCATGTGAGGGAACTTTCTGAGTCATCTGGGCTCCCGTACTTGTGTGTTGTGTTAGTAATGGTGGTAATGATTGGAGTTTGGTCTTGCGGTGGTGTCTATGACATTACGGACACCTTATGGTTGCTGACTCCAGCCAAAGGCAGATATGATGGACTGAATATACGTAATTGTCTGTAAAGTCTTCATCCTCCAAGGACTGGGAACCTGAATTCCAGTATTTTTTTGCTGGTGGATTCACCGCCAGTGGATTCTGTTCAAGAAACAGGCCACTTGTAGCCAGGAGAGGAGAGGGGTAGGCGGGGGCAGGAAGGGGGGTATCGAGGAATGGGAGAGAGCAGAAGCCCAAGGCAAGGGAAGGGGAAAAGAGGGGAAATTACTGGAAGAGTGGCAAATGGGGGCCAGGAAAGTTATCAATGAGGTCAGGAAGAGGGGAAGATAGAGAGTGGTGCATAGATACAGATAAAGGGTAATCAGGGAGGGTTGAATGAGGGCAGGAAGACTGACAGACAGGGACAGGAAAAGGAGTAAATAAGATTGGGGGGGTAAATAATAGTGATAAATGGGGACCAGGAGAGGGTTAAATTAGTAGTAATAGTGTGGGGGATGAATTCAAGTAAGTGTATAAGAAATTGTTTTTATCTCAGTATGTTGAGGAGCCAATGCAGGAACAGGCTGTCGATTCTGGAACTGTTTCCACAGATTGGAAGGTAGCAAATGTAACCCCCACAATTTAAAACACAGAGAGAGGGAGAAAGCAGGGGACAATAGACCAGTCAGCCTGACATCAGTAAAAAGGAAAATGCTGGAACCTGTTATCAAGGAAATAATAATAATTTACCTGGAAAACAATAATATGACTGGACAGAGTTGATATGGATTTATGAAAGGGAAGTCATATTTGACGGAATTTTTCGAGCTTGTAACTATCAGAATAGATAAGGGGAAAATAGATGATGTGATGTAATATGACCTTCAGGAGGCCTTCAGTAAGGTGCCACACATGAGTGTCACAGATTGAGGATCGGTTCATGGATGGAGGAACAAAGGGATCATTTTCAGTTTGGGAGGTTGTGACCAGTGGGACTCTGCAGGGATCGGTGCTGGGACCTTGGCTGCTCACAATCTCCATCCATGGTTTGGACGAGGGGCCCGAGTGTTATATATGTGAGTTTGCTGATGACACAGAGCTGTGTGGGAGTGTGGACTGTGAGGAGGGGTACTGGTATTGGTTTATTATTGTCACATGTACCGAGATACAGTGAAAAGCTTTTGTTCATTGAGGTAGTAAAAAGTACATCTAGGTAGTAAAGAGAAACCAAGTGCAGAATGTAATGTTACAGTTACAGAGAAAGTTCAGTGCAGGTGAATAAATAAAGTGCAAGGGCCACAATGAGGTCGATTGGGAGATCAAGAATTCATCTTTAGTGTATGAGAGGTCTGTTCAAGAGTCTGATAACAGTAGGATAGCAGCTGTCCTTGAGGCTGTGGTACATGCTTTCAAGCTTTTGTATCTTATGCCTGACAGGAGAAGGGAGAAAAAAGAATGACCGGCATGGGAGGGGGTCCTTGATTATGTTGGCTGCTGTCCTGAGACAGCAGGAAATCTAGACAAAGTCAATAGAGGGGAGGCTGGTTTGTGCGATGGACTGGGCTGTCTTCACAACTCTCTGCAGTTTCTTGCGATCTTGGGCAGAGCAGTTGCTGTACCAAGCCGTGATGCATCTGGATAGGATGCTTTCTATTGGTGCATCTGTAAAGATTGGTAAGAGTCATCGGGGACACGCTGAATTTCCTTAGCCTTCTAAAAAGTAGAGGCGTTGGTGTGCGTTATTGGCCATAACATCATTGTGGCTGGACCAGGACAAGTTGTTGGTGATAGTCACACCTAGGAACTTGAAGATGTCAACCGTCTCCACCTCAGCACCATTGATACAGATGGGGGCACGTACTCCATCCTGCTTTCTGAAGTCAGTGACCAGCTCCTTCATTTTCCTAACATTGAGGGAAAAGTTATTGTCTTGACACCATACCACTAGGCTTTGGGGATATTGAGACAGGTTTATGAATGAGCAAGGACATGGCAAGTTGAACATAATGTGGAAAAATGTGAGGTCAGACACTTTGGTAGAGAAAAAAATAGAAAGGTGTGATATCTTTTAACTGGTGAGTTAAAAGATAACACTTTTGAAGGGTGTTGGTGTCCAGAGAGGCTGGACGTCCTTGTACGTAAATCATTAAAAACTAATGTGCAGGTACATCAAGCAATCAGAACAGCAAATGGAATGTCGGCCTTTATTTCAAGAGGAACTGAATTCGAGGGTAGAGACGTCTTTCTCTAATTATGTAGAGCTGTGGTGGGACCAGCTCTGGAATATTGTGTACCGGTCTGGTATGCCTACTTAGTCATAGAGAGATACAGCATGGAAACAGGCCCTTCGGCCCACTGAGCCCATGCCAATCATCACACATCAACCCAACGGTAACCCCATTTTTTATTCTCTCCACACTCTCAATATCTGCCCTCAGCATCTACCACTCACCTACCCACTAGGGACAATTTAGAGTGACCGATTAATCTACTAACCTGTATGCTTTTGGGATGTGGGAGGAAACCCACACAGTCACAGGGAGAACGTGCAAACTCCACACAGACAGCACCGGAGGTCAGGATTGAACCTGGGTCTCTGGTGCTGTGAGGCATCAGCTATACCAGCTGCACCACTGGGCCCACCCTAAAGAAGGACATACTAGCGATAGAGAGAGTGCAGCGAAGGTTCACCAGATTGATTCCTGGGATGGGAGGTTCATTCCACGTGGAAAGCAGAAGCTGACCGGGACCTATACTCTCCTGAGTTTATCTGAATGAGAGGTGATCTCATTGAAAATTCTTACAGGCCATGGATGTGTTTCCCTTGGCTGGGGGTGGGGACAGGGTAGAGGGGTCAAGAATCTTGGGTTGGCCATTCAGGATAGAGATGAGAAGGAATTTCTTCCCAGGTGAGGTGAATCTTTGAAATTCTCCACTCAGTGAAGGCTCAGTTGCTAAGTATATTCAAGGCAGGGATTGATAGACTTTTAGATATGGAGTTGATGCTGGAAAGTAGTACTGAGGTTAAAGGTCAGCCATGGTCTCATTCAATAGTACAGCAGCCACTGGGGATTGAATGGCCTCCTTCTGCTTTTGGTTCTTCTGTCCTTTTGTTCAGTGAGCAAAGATATTCGACTACATAGGACCAAACTTCTATAAGATAAATGCAATGACATTTGCATTTTGCAGTCTATTGTCATGTGCTTAAACTTCACATGATCAGAGGTCACAAGATCAATCCATGAGGAATATGCCATCTTAACTGTTTACTAATGTCCTTCAGAAACTTACTGCTCCTTCCCTGAACCTAGTCTACTCTACGTGACCCCAGAAGTAGTCACACAAGCTACTCAATTGGACAGCAGCTTCTCGTTAGGTGGTTTACATGGACATTGCTATTTAGTACAGCGATGCAAACACTTTTACAAGAAGCTCTTCTTCACCTCCTCAAGGATGGGCATTAACGATTGTCTTGGCTACCGCCTAAAAGAAAATGTATAATTGTAAAGCCATTGTTAAACTCGGCCAGTAGAGTCAAGGGTCATGCCCCAGGTTGGAGGAGTGGCCTTGGGGCTGCTCTCCAGTGCCCCTTCCGGAGTGTGCACCCAGATCAATGAGTAGGTATGTTCCTAATCCTACTACTACCTCTCCCCCCAGTCAAATCTTCAGTGAATATTCACCACTCCAGCTGCAACAGAACAAATAATTTCTGCTGTCCACACTTGTGGCTGCGTTACAAGTGAAAGATGTATTATGCATTCACTCGTCAAATTACTCTGTTTTCATGCAGATGTCCGGCAGTCCCGCAGCAGCGAGGAAATATTCCATGTTCCAAACAGAGGGAGAGAGGAAACTAATCCAGCAGCTGTATGACATTCCACTGAGCTTCGAGAGGCCGAGAGCTGCAACAGACAGTCAGGTAAGGGGGGGGGCCTGGATCTTTTAAAATGGCAGCAAATTCCTTCTCTTGCGTCATACACCACAGAAACAGGCCCTTTGGCCAACCACGTCCATGCCGACCATCAACTCCACACCTGTCCTAACCCCATTCACCAGCACTTGCTCCATAGCATTCTATGCCTTGGCAATTCAAGTCTGGATATTTCTTGAATATTGAGAGTCTCTGGGGAAAAGGATTCTTCCTCGGGTCCCCTCTACACCTCCCACCCCTATGCCCTCGAATTTACGATACCTCTGCTATGGGAAAAAAATTTTCTACTTTCTACACCATCTGTGCCCTCATAATTTTGTTTACCTCAGTCAAGTCCCCCCTCAACCTTCTCTGCTCCAAGGAAAACTAACGTAGCCTATCCAATCTCTTAGAAATATTCCAATCACCTCACTCTTGACTACTTCTGTAAGGAAATACAAACCTGTACTTCTGTATTGCATTTCATGTTAACAGAAAGCCTAAAAATGCTTTACAACCAGATCTACCTTTGAAAAATAGTGTGGGAAAAGCAGAGCCAATTTGCGCAGAGTGTGGCTCCACAAAAAGCAATGTGGTAACAGTTGGTTTGTTTTATTAATGGTGATTGCGGGAACAAATATTGGCTGGGATACTGTGGAGATCTGCACTGCTCTTCACTGAAATAGTGATCTGGAATCTTTTATGTCCAGCCATGAAGTGCTGGTTTATATTAAGGTTTCACATCTCTGGTCTAACCATTGACCCCATACCCTTTTATTCCAGGATGAGAGTGTAACCAGCTGAGCCAATGAACTACTCTCCTAGTCACTGTTTACAGCCAATGATTCTTCCACCAGGTATTGACCCACACCCCAAGGGGAAGAAGTAATAGTAGGATGAGGAACATCCCTACTCGTTGATCTGGGTGCACACTCCAGAAGGGGCACTAGAGAGCAGCCCCAAGGCCACTCCTCCAACCTGCGACGTGACCCTTGACTCTACTGGCCGAGTTTGACAATGGCTTTACAATTATACATTTTCTTTTAGGCAGTAGCCAAGACAATCATTAATTGAGGAGGTGAAGAAGAGCTTCTTGTAAAAGTGTTTGCATTTGTGACTTCAGCAGAGGATAGCAGTTTGCACCAATGTGGGATCCCTCATCCTTTGAGAAGAGAGCCATCAAATGTAGCCCATCACACCTCAGTCCTTCACACCCGCAGAGCACAGTTCGTGCAGAAGACCAGAGGCACCAGCATCCCATCTATATGCCCATCATCATGGGAAGTCCACTGTGAGGGAAATTCCAGAGAAATAAAGGACTGCAGATGCTGGAATCTAGATGAAAAACACCATGATGCTGGAGGAACTCAGCAGGCCAGGCGGCATCTGTGGAGAAAAGCAGGCGGTCAATGTTTCGGGTCAGGACCCTTCTTCAGGGCTGAAGATAGGAAAAGGGGAAGCCCAATATATAGGAGGGAAAAGCAGAGCAGTGATAGGTGGACAGAAGAGGGGAGGTGGGGTGGGTACAAGGTGGTGATAGGTAGATGCAGGGCACAAGGTGGTGATAAGTAAATGCATCTACCTATCACCACCCTGTGCCCACCCCACCTCCCCTCTTTTGTCCACCTATCACTGTTCTGCTTTTCCCTCCTATATATTGGGCTTCCCCTTTTCCTATGTTCAGTCCTGACTCTAAATGTTGACTGCCTGCTTTTCTCCACGGATGCTGCCTGGCCTGCTGAGTTCCTCCAGCATCATCCTGCTTTGTATTGTGAGGGAAATTCCAATGGAGTAGGATTAGAGTCATCGAGTAATACAGCACAGAACCAGGCCCATTGGACCAAGTGGATTTGTCCATTAACAGCCATAGTGACCAGGTCAGTTGGCCTGAATTTGTGCTGGGCAGATAGAAATCCATGAGGGTGGACACGGCAGGGGCAGGTGCTCTGTAGGCAGGGATCAGACTGGCCAACTGTGTAGTACTGAGGGAGCCCTGCCTGACCCCAGGAACCTTTCAGATGAAACATTCAGCAAGGTAGCCCATTTTGGAAGGGATGGAGAACTCCACCCCCCACCAGTGTCCTGCCCAATATTGCTCCCCAGTATGGCTCTACCAGACTGTCCAGTCATCACCAGACGTTGATTTTTGGACGGTCGTTTCCCCTTCTCTGCAACTCCCGATGAACTTAAAACTACTTTGGCGCGGCGTGCGGGGCGCTAGGTAAATGCAAGGTTTCTGTTTTTGGCGGAGACTGGTTTGCCTAAGGTCTCTGCCTCCCTTTTGCAGGTGTACGACGTGCCGCCGCGGGTCAGCCCGGACGGAGCCCCGAGCGCCTACCCCGTACCGGGGTCCGTGGGCAGGGAGATGCCTGGTGTCCGCCGGCCGCCCTGGGACGGGCAGGAGGAGCGGAGAGGCCAGAGACAGGCGGTGTACGACGTGCCGGTGTCCCGGGAGGAGGCGGCCGGACCGCGGGCGCCCAGCCGCGCCCAGTGGCCGGACTCCGGCCAGGCGCTGTACGACGTGCCGACCCCACAGGGGGGGCGGCTCTATGACATCCCCCCCGCCCGGGCCGCTCCAGACATCTACGACGTTCCCGCCAGCCAGCCGAAGCCGGCGGCCGCCCCGTGCGGACCCCAGGCCATCTACGACCTGCCGAGGGGGGTCCCGCCAGACAGGAAGGGTCCGGCCTCCGCCGAGCCCGTCTACGACATCCCGCCGCCCGTGTCCAGACCGCCCCAGAGTGGCCAGGGGTCGGAGCGCAGGCAGAGTGCGGTGGCCGAAGCCCCGGCCACGCCGCAAGGTCCGGCCGCCTCTCCGGCCACACCCCAGCGTCCGGCCACCTTCCCGGCCACGCTCCAAGGTCCGGCCACGCCCCAGCGTCCGGCCGCCTCTCCGGCCACACCCCAGCGTCCGGCCACCTTCCCGGTCACGCTCCAAGGTCCGGCCACGCCCCAGGGTCCGGCCGCCTCTCCGGCCACGCCCCAGGGTCCGGCCAACTCTCCGGCCACGCCCCAGGGTCCGGTCAACTCTCCGGCCCCGTCCCCCGCTCCGGCCAGCCCTCCGGCCGAGGAGCTGGCGCTGGGGGCGGAGGAGGCGGCCTCCGCCCTGACCCGGCTCCAGCAGCAGGTGTCGGCGTCGGTGGCCAGCCTCATGGTGTTCGTCAGCAGCCGCTGGCGGCTGCGGGACCACCTGCAGCAACACCTGGGGCAGGTGCAGGCGGCGGCCGTGGGCGTGCTCGGCAGCCTGGGCGCCTTCCTGGGCTTCGTGCGGGGGGTGAGGGTGAACGCCGGCCGCCTGACGGACGCCAACCTGCAGGGGCCGGCTCCTCAAGCAGCTGGAGGTGGTGGAGGACTCGCACCGGGCGCTGCTGGACACCAGGCCGGGAGCTGGCCGCCTGCGGCTGGGCGCTGGACCTGCTGGTGGTGACCGCGCCGCTGGCCGCGCCCGACCACCTCGACCGGCTTCGTCATGGTCACCCGCACCGTGCCCGACGACGTGAAGCGCCTGGTGTCCATCATCATCGCCAACGGGAAGCTGCTCTTCCCCCAGTGTCCGCAGCGGCAACGTGCGAGGCTCAGCACCGCCCTCAGAGGAAGACCAACCTGAGTGTCCTCAAGCACAAGGCCCCGGTGCCCACGCCACTGCGCAGGGAGCAGCCCGTCAGGGCCAGTCCGCAGAGCCGGATAGAAGACTGCAACTACGTCCAGTTACAGGTCGGTCCGGGAGACAGGGAGCAATGGGTGCAACCGAAATTGGTTTATTATTGGTCACATGTACCCAGTTACAGTGAAACACTTTGTTTTAGAACATAGCACACTACAGCACAGTACAGGCCCTTGGCCCACAATATTGTGCCGACATTTTATCCCGCTGTAAAATCTATCTAACCCTTCCCTCCCACATAGCCCCTTGTTTTTCTATCATTCATATGTTTATCTAAGAGTCTCTTAAATGTCCCTGATGTATCTGCCCCCACAACCTCTGCTGGCAGTGCGTTCCACACACCCACCACTCTCTGTGTTTAAAAAACTTAACCCTGACGTCCCCCTTGTACCTTCCTCCAGTCACCTTAAAATTATGTCCCCTCGTGTTAGCCACTGGGGAAAAAAGTCTGACTGTCTACTCAATCGGTTCCTCTTATCATCTTGTACACCTCTATCGAGTCACTTCTCATCCTCCTTCTCTCCAAAGAGAAAAAGCCCAGGCTTACTCAACCTATCCTCATTAGACGTGCTCTCCAATCCAGGCAACATCCTGGTAAATCTCCTCCTCAGCCTCTCTAAAGCTTCCACATCCTTCCTATAATGAGGCGAACACGATACTCCAAGTGTGGTCTGACCAGATTTCTGTAGAGCTGCAACATCACCTCGCAGCTCTTGAACTCAATACCCCGACTAATGAAGGCCATCCATACAGATCATTTCATTACAACAGCGCATTAAGATAGTACAAGGGAAAACAATAACAACGCCAAATGAAGTGTTAACAGGGAAAGTGCAGTTCAGGCAGACAATAAGGTGCAAGGCCATAACAAGGGCAGGTCATTCAGGGGATGTCCTGGTGGGTCTTCTCCTGGGCCTGGCCAAGCTGGCCATCATGGGTCCAGGCGGCGGGCGGCCAAGGGTTCCGGCTGGTCCGCCTGCCTGCCCGTCTTCTGAGCTTGTGTCCGCACGCTGATGTCCTTGGAGAGGGAGCACGCGTTGTCCATGGGCATCCTGGTTGAGTTCTGTGATTGCGTGTGTTGTGGAAGCTGAAAATCTGATTCTTATCTGAAGCATTGCGTGTGCATTTAGCAGTTGTTAGTTAGCATGATTGCTGTAGTTCTGCAGTTTGTATAGTTTTTCTTCAACTTTCTGTATTAGTTGTAGTATTTTGACACTGGATGTCCTTTTGTAGTGCTTTTAGCAAATAAACGTTTGTATTATATTAAACAAAAGGCCATAACGAGGTAGATTGTGAGGTCAAGAGTCCATTTTATCGTACTAGGAAACTGTTCAATAGTCTTATAACAATGGGATAGAAGCTGTCCTTGAGCCTGGTGGTATGTGCTTTCAGGTTTTTGTATCCTACCTGATTGGTGGGGGGGGGGGGGGGGGTGAAGAGGGAATGTTTGGGGTGGGTGGGGTCTTTGGTTATATTGGCTGATTTACCAAGGCAGTGGGAAGTATAGACAGAGTCCTTGGAGGGGAGGCTGGTTTCCATGATGTGCTGAGCTGTGTCCACAACTCTCTGTAGTTTCTTGCAGTCCTGGGCAGAGCAGTTGCCATACCAAGCCGTGATGCATCCAGATAGGATGCTTTCTATGGTGCTTCGATAAAAATTGGTGAGTGTCAAAGGGGACATGCCAAAAATAAGAAGAAGGGCACAGTGAAACACAAATTCCCACTGTTCCATATCTCCACATCTCTCCCTGACCCTGGGGCAGTATCCACTGCTTAAACCCAAGGTCCGGTGTTGTCTAAAGATGCTCCAGTGATAGCCAAGGTGTGTGGGCAAAACACAAGAATAGTTCGGCTATCTCGCCTCTCTATTTTCAGTCCTGATGCAGAGTCTCGACCTGAAAGATCGACAATTCCTTTCCCCCCACAGATGCTGCTCGACCTGCTGAGTTTCTCCAGCAGATTGTTTTTTGCTCCAGATTCCAACATCTGCAATCTCTTCTGTCTCCAATAATTCTCCTCTTCTCCCTCCGGCCCACAGCTAGACTAACATTCCCTTCTTAATCCTTAGACCAGCCAAATGGATTTTAGTTTTGCCCCTAATCTGGATCAGCCTAGTGTTCAGCCATACCAAGCTGTGATGATACAGTGCATCAATTAAAAGTTGGTGAGGGTCAATGGGGACATGCCAAATTTCTCTAGCCTCCCGAGGAAGTAGAGGTGTTGGTGACCTTCCTTGGCCATAGTGTCTGTGTGGGTGGACCAGGACAGGCTATTGGTGATGTTCATTCCTAGGAACTTGAAGCTCTCAACCCTCTCGACCTCAGCACTGTTGATGTAAACAAAAGTATGCACCTCCCCCCTTCCTGAAGTCAATGACCAGCTCTTTTGTTTTGCTGACATTGAAGGAAAGGTTGTTGTCATGACGCCATGTCTCTAGGCTCTATCTCCTTCCTATACTTTGATTCATCGTTATTTGAGATACTGCCCACTACAGTGGTGTCACCTGCAAACTTGCAGATGGAGTTAGAACAGAATCTGGCCATGCTGTCATGAGTGGACTGGGTGCATTCTGACCTGGAGACAGAGAGAGCACCAAGTGCCTGACCTGGAGATGGAGGGAGCACTGGGTGCAACCATTCTCCAGTCTCCCAGCTCTCTGTTCGCTCACTCCCAGGGGTCTGATTTAAATGATGGATCGCCAGGAGTACCACCAGTAACCAGCAGTCAGTGGGTTTGATGTTCAGGCCCAATGTATGTCCAAAATGCATTGCCCTATGGTGCAGTACTCTTTGGTCTCCTCCAGTCTGAAAAACAACCACCCACCTCAAGTCTTTGCCAATTGTCCTCAAGTCAGTTTCTAATCCATGCTGCCGCTGGGCCTCAGTTTTATTAACCAGCCTCTTGAGTGGGACTGTATCAAGTGCCTTCCCAAAATCCATATATATGGAGACATAGAGACTGCAGTCTGGAGCAACAAACAATCTGCTGGAGAAACTCAGTGGGTGGAGCACCATCTGTGAGGCAGCAATGGGGGGAAGAGGACTTGTCAATGTTTCGGTCCGGATTCTTGACCCAAAACGTCGACAATTCCTTTCCCCTCACAGATGCTGCTCGACCCGCTGAGTTCTTCCAGCAGGTTGTTTGTTGCTTCCTATACGTGAAATCCCCTTCATTAATCATCACTTTTAACTCGTTCAAAAGACTTAAGTCCGGTCAGACAAATACTGTTTGCCTTCCATGGATCTGTGCCGGCATTCCTTCAATAGTTATTATTCTTTTTCCCTGATTATTGCTTTGGAAAGCTCTCTCATAGCTGGGACTAACTGGTTGGTTTGTAGTTAACTGGTACGTCCCAGCGCCCTTCAGTGAATAAGTGTGGCTATCCACTCCACCTCCCCTTCCCTCTGCTCCCCTCCCACTGGTGCAGTGATTCCCTCCCCTCCCATCTCTGTCACTTCCCCCCTCCCCACCAAAACCCTCACAGGAATTCAGACATACAATGCTGGAATCTGGAGCAACACACAATCTGCTGGAGGAACTCAGTGGGTCGAGAAGCATCGGTGGGGGGGGGGAAAGGAACTATCTACGTTTTGGGTCGAGACCCTGCATCAGGACTGAGAGTGGGGAGGGGAGATGGCCGGTATGAAGAGGAGAGGGGGAAGTGGTGAGGCGGGCCAGAGGTGAGTGGTGGAGTGAAGTGAAGGGTGACGGGAGGATTGAGCCAGGTCGGGGAGGGGTGGGATTGGGAGACGAGGAAGGTGGATGCTGTTTCAAGGCAGACAAAAAGAAAGGCAGATGGATCCAGGTTATCACCCTCCTAGATGTCTCCACCTTCACCTGCCACCCCGCAACCCCCCCCCCCCCCACCTCCCTCTCCTTTTTTTGTTGTCTGCTTCCATCTATCGTGCACCTGCCTCTTCCCCACCTGGCTTGATCTTCCCATCATCATTCACCCCTCCTTGGTCCATCACCATTCTCCCTCTCTTTTATCCTGGCCATCTCCCCTCACCACTCTCAGTCCTGGAGCAGGGTTTCAACCCAAATATGTTGACAGTTCCTCTTTCTCCCCCCCCCACCCCCCCCCCCCCCCCCCACCCCAACAGATGTTGCTCAACCTCGGATGGACTCTGCCCAGATAAGCTTGAGATAAGTCCTCCTAATATCACGGCAGGATTTGAATATCATGGTGAATTAATGGGAAACATGGGTCATTTTTGAGTTGGGAGCTCTGATTGGTGGATGGAAGCTCATCCAGTGTGGTGGTGTAGGAAGTACATGACCTGGATGGCTTAGTAAGTTTGCAGATGATACAAAGATTTGGTGCATTGTGGATAGTGTAGAACAATGGCACAGCGGGATATAGATTAGTTGCAGACATGGGCAGAGAAATGGCAGATGGAGTTTAACCTGGCCAAATGTGAAGTGTTCACCTTGGGAGATCAATGTAAGGAGAACGGTACACTGTTAATGGCAAGACCCTTAATGTTGATGAGCAGAGGATCTTGGGGTCCAAGTCCATAGCTCCTGAAAGTGGCTACGCAGGTTGATAGGGCGGTAAAGAAGGCATATGGCATGCTTGCCTTCATTAGTCCAAGGCATTGAATTCAAGAGTCAGGAAGTTTATGCGCAGCTTTGGCAAAACTCTAGGTAGGCCGCATCTGGAGTATTGTATTCAGTGCTGATCGCGCCCATTACAGGAAGTATGTAGTGGCTTTGGAGAGGGTGCAGAAAGAGGTTTACCAAGATCCTGTCTGGATTAGAGGGCACATGCTATAAGGAGAGGTTGGACAAACTTTGGTTGTTTTCTCTGGAGCGGTGGAGGCTGAAGGGAGATCTGATAAGAGGTTTATGAGATTATGAGAGGCATAGATAGAGTAGGCAGCCGGTATCCTTTCCCCAGGGTTGAAATGTCTAATACCAGAGGACATGGATTTAAGGTGAGAGGGGTAAGTTCAAAGGAGATGTGCGGAGCAAGTGTTCTACACAGAGTGGTGGGGATCTGGAATGTGCTGCCTGGGGTGATGGTGGAGGCAGATACAATAGGGGCGTTCAAGAGGCTCTTAGGCCCACTAATGTGTGGGAAATGTAAGGATATGGATATTTAGGTGGAAAGGATTAGTTTAGTAGGACATTTGATTGCTAATTTAATTAGATTGGCCCAACATTGTGGGCTGAAGGGCCTGTTCTGTGCTGTACTGTTCTATGTCTGTGGTCTGTGTTCTATTTAACCCTTGGACCGGTTGATGGTGTGACGTGTATCTAAGCAGGCCAACCGTGCGGGAAGTGGGAGTAGCCGTAGTTCACTCACCTGCTGGGACGGTGTGGATGAGGATGGTCAAGTGACTGCTATGGCCGTTGGTTGATGGCATCATTCCTGTACGTGGCCAACATTCCTGACGTTCGGCTTGGAGATCAGCCCCAGGGCTGATGGGCAAGGGGTGAGACCAGTATTTGGGCTGGGGTGAGGGTGGTGACAGGTAGCAGGATCTAGGCATTGTGGGTTGGGAGGGCGGAATGGGGAGTGGGAGGGCCATTACTTGTGTGGTGGGGGGACGGGAATGATCAGGGCTCAGCTGTTCCTGTACCAGGGCTGAGGGGAGGGGAGGGACTGACTACTTCTGTCCTGTTAAGGGGAAGGGTCTGTTATTCCTGTGTGGGATTGGGTGGGGAGCTGGGGGAGGGGCTGGTCGTTCCACCTCTGACCTCTGCAGGCCATGTATTTGACGTTACTCCCTCGGGTGTTGGTTGGAGAGCTCCTGGACGCTGCATTGGTGAAGGAAGGGGTGGATATAGTTCCCGGTTATGGTGATGGGAAGGGACGTTTGAGGGGGCAGTGTTCTCATGTGTACGCTGATTTTACTACTGTGGTACAGAAGGGAGCTATTCGGCCCATTGAGTCCGTGCTGAGCTACGCCATCAGTCCAATTCCCCCCCTCCTCTCTGCCTCTCTGCCTCTCTCTCATGCCCATCAACTCCCCTTTGAATCTTTTTGCTACGTGCCCCCATAAAGGGCAACTTACGGTGACCAGCCATCATACCCACGTGTCCTCGTGACGTGGGAGGAACCAGAGTACCATGGGGAACTGGCACGGGTTGAGGGGGAACGTGTAAACTCTGCACAGACTGAGGTCAGGATTGAACCTGGGTCACTTGAGCAGTGTGACAACAATACCACCTGCTGCACCACTGCGTTGCCCTTCTCCTAGCACCTGGGCTGGAGGCGATTGGTGGTGATCCTCCCTGCAGCCCACCCCGCTGCTGGCACGGCCGAGACCTGTGTCTTGAAGGGAATGGTGGGAAGAATTGTCTCATGCCTGTCTGCGCTGGGCTCATCCAGAACCAGAGCAGTACTAATGTGACAGTCGCTGCTTGTTCCCTGTTGCTGGGCTCATCCAGAACCAGAGCAGTACTATGTGATGGTTGCTGTTCCTTCTTTGCAGAAGAGGAAGAATTCGAAAGGCAGGAGAAGGAAAAGGAGAGCATCCGGCAGAGAGAGAAGGAGAGCTTCAAGCAGAAAAAGCTGTTGCTGGAGCGTCAGGTACCTGTTCAGATCTACTCAATTATATATGAATGGGCTGGGCTTGTGTTCTCGGTGACCAAGATCTCGTTCTTGGTCCCTGACCAAGCAATGCTTTCACTAAACTACTTTAAGCCAACTAGACAAGACATTTATTGGAGACACGAGACTGCAGTCGTTTCATTCCCTTTTTGTTTTGGTTCTAAGGGCCATATCGCATGCCTGAGGAACCTCCACTTGAATGTTTGCTCACAGTCTCCCAGCAGGTTTGAGCTCTTTGAACCCCGATGGTGAGGTTCAATGCCATTGTGTAAACCTGTCACGTTGGGGCACAGCAAGTCCTGTCCACAAAAGTGCTGAGTAAAGCTCTGGCTCTTGGGTAAGGCACACTATCAAATGGTTTAAGTATTCCATGGAGTCATACAGCACAGAAACAGGCCCTTTGACCCACCGAGCCCGCACCGTCCAGCTCTGCTAATCCCATTTACCAGCCTTCCATGCTGAGGAGAATTGATGTATGGAGGGATCCTGAGAAGTCCATAGCTCCCCTAAGGTGGTCACCCAAGTGGATAGGGTGGTAAAGAAGGTGTGCTGTATCCTTGCCTTCATCGGTTGGGGCGTTGAGTATTAAAGTTGGCAAATTTGCGTCACAGCTGTATAAAACTTTGGTCAGGCCACATTTGGAGTGTTCTGTGGAGTTCTGATTGCTGCACTATAGGAAGGAGACGTTGGAGAGGGTGCAGAAGAGGTTCACAGGGATGTTGCCTGGGTTGGAGTGCATTAGCCATAAGAAGAGGTTGGACAAACTTGGATTGTTTTCCCTCGACCGTCAGAGGCTGAGGGGAGACCTGATAGAAGTATATAAAATGATGAGAAGCATGGATGGGGTCAATGGAGTCTTTCTCCCAGTGTGGAAATGTCAAATACCAACGGACAAATGTTGAAGGCGAGAGGGGAAAGTATAAAGAGTTATTTTTTAGGTGGAGAGTGGTAGGTACCTAGGATGTGCTGCCAGGGGAGGTGATGGAGGCAGATGCAATGGCAACATTTAAGAGGCTGTTATATAGACACGTAGGCAGGGAGCGGAGGGATACGGACCACGTGCAGGCAAATGGGATTCGTTAGGTTGGCATGACGGTCGTGGACAACGTGGGCCGAAGGGCCTGTTCCTGTGCTGTACTGTTCTGTGTTCTCTGCCTGGTGACTCGTGCTGGAATACCAGAGGCATTTTTAAAAAAAAGCTTAAAACCTAAAAAAAAACATTAAAAACTTAAAGAAAAACTAAAGCACAATACAAAATAATTAAACACGTTTAAGGAAACGGTTTAGATAGTGATCTTTACTGAGACTGAATTGACTTGACTCCACCTGCACCTCCACATTGAAGTGAAAGGAGAGCCTATAACTGACCATATCTTACCTGGTACAGTGCACACAGTGCTGGGGGAACACGGCGGGTCAGGCAGCATCTATGGAGTGAAATGGACACCTGACATTCACCTGGGTGGCTATCACTTGCCAGCCCTTCCCTCCACCTTTCTATACTGGTTTTCCCCTCTTTCTTTCCAGTCCAGACAAAGCGTCTCTAACTGAAACGTCGACTGTCCATTTCCCTCCATAGATGCTGCCTGACCCACTGAGTTCCTTAAGCGCCTTTCTGTGTTGCTCCAGATTTCCAGCATCTGCTCTCTCTCTTGTGTCTCCGACCTGGTACAAGTTGTTTGGGCGGATTCCTCAGTGTAAGGACGAGGGAGTCTGCATTTCTCGGCCCTGACACTGGTGAAACGCCAGTAGACTTCTGCATTCGTACCAGGTGCACAGAAACTCCAACCTGTTGGGCATGTCCGTGTGGAACTGCTGGTGCTTCTGCACAAAGCCTAGACCAGTGTTGACAAGACAGGACATTTGGTCTGACAGCTCCAAGCCTCCCCCCACCTTCTACACTGCTATTCCATTTGGGAGGACTTGCATTGTTGGCTGCATCATGTAGGTTACCCCAGAGAACATGCTTCAGAAATCCATAGTTGAGCCTAAAGACTTTTGCAAAGTCCTGACTTTGCATTTTTCTTGTTCGTCTAGATGTCGGAAGCGAAGATCCGAAGGCCAGGTGATGTCAGTGTCAAAGCAAGTCCGGAAGTGATCCAGTCTTCAACCTCCAGCTCTGAGTCATACAAAACGTATTTCAATGCCCTGCAAAAGGCCATAGTGTCCTTCACTGACACCATCAATGGGAACCAGCCGGCTGATGCTTTGATCAAACACAGCAAGGTGGTGATAATGATCGGTCAGAAACTGGTGGACACCCTGTGCCAGGAGACTGGGCAGAAGAACATTCACAAGGAGGTGCTCAGCAGAAGCAACCAGTTTTGCGGCCGCATGAAGAAGGTCGCCGTGGCAACCAAGAATGCGGTGATGCAGCCAAACCCGACAACGGTGCAGGAAATGAAAGAGCAGGTGGCAGAACTGCGCCAACAAGCCGATCAACTCCGGCTCCTTCTAGAACAGAATGCAACCTTGTGATGGGACTGAGGGCATCCTCCACAGAAATCAACTTCCGAAATATACCCTTGCCCTGGACGAGACCACTTACTGTGCCTCTTGTAGTTTGATTCCAACCAGCTTTTATTTTCAGAAGGTCAATCGGGGTCAAAGTGGAGAAAGTGTCCTCTTTTACCCATTAACCTCATGAACTCGCAGTGTGTTATTTCAATGTCAGATGGGTCTTGCGTGCCATGCAGTGATGTTAAAGTAAATTATCTCTTCATTCGGCCAAGTAGTATGCTTATTAGAAAAGAGGATGAGAGATGTTTCTAGGTTGGAGCATCTTCTCTGTGCATCATTCATCGAGCTTATCACTAACCTGCCATATCACATTCTGATCATGCTACCCTTACCCCTCCAAAAACGTGCATTGGTTTGAACTGTTGTAATTATTTATGACTCAATATTAGCAGAAAATAAAATGCCTGACAACAAAGGTTTATAATCTAAGCTATCTTCAGCAAGTAAATTCTCACCTCAGTGCCTTGGTTACAGAATTCTGTCCACACCAGTAATCTAACTGATCATTAAGAAAATATTGCTAAGTTATAACTGCAGATGGGTAATGTACAACAAGCAAACTTCTGCGACTCTTCATATTACGTCTTAGATCTTCAAGAGACAACGTTTCAAATGCAGAAGGGAGTGATGTGAGATCAGCTGATGCCTATACCTTTGTGCTTGCCCAGTGTGCCTCATTTGTGAAATATTCTCCTTATTAAAACCAAGTTTTTCCTTTCTGTTCTGGTGTAAACTAACAGATTTGAGACGGGGCTGGATGTATCAGTTTGCAATTGATATTCCCCTACCAGCCTCACTGGCTCCCCACTGTGACCAACCACAGAATGTACGTCGTCTTGTGATGAAGTCTTGGAAAGTGACAGAGATACACTTGCATTGACAACCCATGAACACATGGTACCTTTAGAGAAATGTGATGTTTTCCCAGACAGTGGCTACCTGCCACATGGGTGCTCAGGCTGACTCAGTGGGGGTGAAACTTGATTGGAGGGAAACCGTGAATCACGTGGAGCGTAAGGGAAGCTGTCAATTTGCTGTTCCTGCTTTGCTCTACTTCAGAAGACGGATTTCATCCTCAACAGGTTTTAAAGTTTGCCACTGATTAGCTGGAGGTTTGAGTTCAGCGGAATCGAGTGGATTTTATCTCCATTACGTTCCGAGTTGACCCCTGAGCTCGTTGCTTATCATGTCATGGCTGGGTTTGGTGGTCTCTAGGTTAGAACAAAATTTGCCCAAATGTTTTGCTTTTGCTTGCCGTGGGTTTGTTTAGTTCCAGGTGCACACTGAATGTTAGAGGCAGAGACGGATCCAGTTTTGATCAGAAGCCCGCATGTAGTGAATGGGGAAAAAAATGTAGTGCCTCATCAATCCTGAGTGGGAATGGAGGAGAGAGAAGGAAATTCATGTTCCTAACCACTCATGTAACATATCCTTGAGTGCCTAGTTATGATGCAAATCATTGTTGAATATCCTGCCAACACTCACTACTAGGTTCACATAAAGAATTGCAGTGCAATCTTCATTTTAGGAAAGTTGGGGGAGGGGTGGGGATAAGGGAGACTAGAAAGGAAAGCAGGACCATTAAATTTCTTGTACCAATTAAATACACACCCAAAGGATGACGGAGCAGCAGCTCCCTAATGCCTGGATAAGATGCAAGCTGAGGTTGCAGATGCTCCTGTTTCTGTGACCCTTATCACTGAAAGATTCTGGACAACATTGGGAGCTAGATGTGGACAGTGATGTAAAGTGATTCAGACAAAGCACACTGCAAAATACTGTTAGAAGATTCCTGCATAAAATTACAATATTTCAAGAAAGAATATATTAAATAATTCCTGTAAAAGTTGCACATGAATCCATTCAGTATAAAAGTAATAATTAAAACTTTGAAAATGTGCAATTTTTAAAAAACAGAAGCTCTCAACTTAAGTGATTTCTTTTTAAACAGATAAGTCACATTCCTGACCTCTAACCAGCTGGCCTTTTAAAAGACTCCCACATATGGGGTTCAGGACTGGCATGTTTCTGTGAGAATGAAAGATCAGGATGGCATGATTTGGGAACCTTCAATGTCGAGAGAGATTGTAAGTTTAGTCAAAGAGGGAAAAAAAAAGATTTGGGAAGCTGAAATCGGTCAAGGGCTTTGAGGAACATAAAGCAAGCAGGAAGGAACTTAAATAAGGAATTAGGAGGGCTAGAAGGGGTCATGAAATGTCCCTGGCAAATAGGATTAAGAATCGCAAGGCATTGTATACAGATTTTAGGAGCAAGAGGGTAGGTCAGGAAAGGGTAGGTCCACTTGAGGATAAAGAAAGGAATTCTGGAGTCAAAGAACGTGGCCAAGGTTCACATTGGTTTCACCAAGGAGAAGGATGTGGATGATGGTGAGATTTGGGAGGGGTGTGTTAATATTCCAGGGCATGTCAATAAGAGGAGGCGTTGGGTGTGTTGAAGAACATTAAGGTGGATAGATCGCCAGCGGTCAGATGGAATCTATCCCAGGATACTGACTGAGGCAAGGGAGGAGGTTGTTGATGAGGTTGGTAATGTCAAATACTAGAGGGCACAGCTTTAAGGCAAGAAGGCGAAAGTTTAAAGGTGCTTTGCGAAGCAATTTTTTTTTACACAGAGAGCGTTAGGTGCATGGAATGGGCTGCCGGGGGAGGTGGTAGAAGCAGATGCAATAGTAAAGGAGGGGTTTAGACAGGCACATGAATAGGCAGGGAATAGAGGGGTACAGAGCATGTGCGGGCAGATGCCACTAGTTTTGATTGGCATCACAGTCAGCACAGATATGGTGGGCTGAAGGGCCTGTACTGTTCTATTGTTCTTTCCTAGAGGAAAAAAAGGACTGCAGGTACTGAAGATAGGAAAAGGGGAATATATAGGGGCTTTTCTCCCCTATATATTGGGCTGCCTCTTTTCCTATCTTCAGACCAGAAGAAGGGCCCTGACCCGAAACATTGACCATCTGCTTTTCTCCACGGATGCTGCCTGGCCTGCTGAGTTCCTCCAGCATCATCGTGTTTTTCATATTGTTCTTTCCTATTGTTTAGTTTATAAAATTAATGTCTCTGGCTTACAAACTACTTCAGTGTAAAATTGAAAGGAATACTAGCGTAAAGTGTTGCTACCATTTTTTACACAAAATATTGAACTTTGAACATTGGGAGACTGGAAAGGAGCAGTTTCTGAGCCAAACGGTGCAAGTCAGTTGAAGTTGTGCAGTTACCATGAGATTGGCACTCAAATGGAGACCCAAGGGCTTTGTGTGCCATGAAGTAGGCATTCACTCATCAATATGGATACGGTCACTGATACGGGGTTCCAACACCGTCCGACCCGAACCTGTATTACTGAGTGTAAATGTACCGATGTAAGTATATTTAAGCAAACTGCACAGTTCAGTAAGCAACCCACACCCAGCCCGTTACCAGCACCAATCCTCTCCCAGCATCTTGTGTTACTGACCAATTCCGTACCCATGCAAATCGATCTCTGCACACTGCAAGGCTCAGTCATCCTCAAACCCACCCCAGCATCCTGAGTACCTCAAAAGACATTGGGTCAGAGCGTACTGTAAAAGTAAGTGACTGTGACATGGCTATTTATTGAAAAGTGCATTGCTGTAAACCTGTTGGTGCATGTTAAATACTGTGATGTTTTAATTGTGAAGTAAATAAGAACTAAATTTATCACAGGTGTTTGGAACTGATGATCACAAGCAAAAATAACTTTGTAACAACATGAAAACTGTCAACCATTTGCCAACCAACATTTCTGAGAATGGAAATATATTGTCACAGGTATGGAATCTAATTTCTTCAGGTCTGGAGATTTTCAAAATGCCTGATACTCAACTTTATATTTTCTTAATCCTCCTTTTGTTCCCTTTTCTAATCCAACCTTTCTTTCTCTCCTTGGTTTAATCTTTGACTCCTTTTAATCTACCCCTAACCTCGACCCCTCCTGTGGGTATATCTCACTCCTTGAATCTCTTTAAGAAGATGGCTTGTTGGTTGCCCTGGTTTCCCTTCCTCCTGTGCTGCCAGCTCACACTTTCACCAGCTTTGTGTGATGCTAACCCCAAAAACCTCTGATCTTGGAAGCTAAGCAGATTCAGGCTGTTGGCACTTGGACGGGAGATTGCTAGGAAAGACCAGGAGCCAAAATAAAAGCCATTTGAGCTGAAGTTTGCCGGGTCATCCACGCAGCTGTAGATCTGTTATTCCACACTGCAATATAGTGGGTGACGGAGAGGTTGGGGCTGTTGCCTCACAGCTCCAGGGTTCAGTTCTGCTCCCCACTGCTGTCTGTGCATGCTATCCCTGTGACTCCAAGGGTTTCCCCCAGAACTCTGGGTTCCTCCCTTAACCAAAGATGTTCTGGTTGGTAGGTTAACTGGCCACTAAAAATTGATTGTGTAGCTAGGTGGGTGGGAATTGGGGGAGTGGATGGGGATGAAAGAGGTAAAATTGGGATAATTGTAAATGGCTATTTGATGGTGGGTGTGACCATGGTGGTCTGCAGGGCCTGTTTCTGTGCTGTATGACTGAGTTTTATGATCTATGATCCCAGCCAGCTGACTGTTACTGTCCAGTGAGGCTGAAGTAAAACCAGTTGCAATTCTCGCTAACGTCTGTGTCACATCTTAAATACACTAAAATGTATCAAATCACTTCATAGGTGTGATCACCAAATAAAATGCCATGTGGCCACATGATGAGGTATTAGAACGGTTGACCTGAGAGCTGGGCTTTAGTAAATGTCAAAGGAGAGGTTGCAAGTTAAGAGAGGGAACTCCAGACATGTAGCCCTGGATCACTGTGGGTCGGCCCACTGATGTCAGTGGTACACAGAGGGTTGTCAGCCCAGGTAGGGTTACAGAGTATGAGGGGAGTAAGATCACAGAGAAAGCATGGATGAAAATTTTAAAATTAAAGCATCATCTGGGCGGGAGCCACATCAGGTCAACGTGCAAAAGGGAAGGTTTTGCTGTTGATGTCTATCAGCGTTCCTTGTCCTTATTCTTCTTCAGAAAGCCCTCGGGACTGAGAATGACTTGCTTCCACTCTGGTTAGTGAGGTGGCTGATCTCGGTGTGATAACCGCAGACTCTTCCACAGGCAGATGGTGGGTGGGTGGGTAGCTTGTCAGGTGGTGTGCTGCTGCTGCTGTTAATGTGCGCCATCAGGATGAACAGAGTCCATTCGTCGGGTCCAGCCAGGGCGCAGCTTGGTAGATCTGCTGCCTCACAGCTCCAACGACCTGGGTTCAATCCCGACTTCCGGTGCTGTGTGTGTGGAGTTTGCACATTCTCCCTGTGACCACGTGGGCTTCCCCAGGTTCCTCCCACATCCCGGAGACATGCAGTTTGGTAGGTTAAATGGCCGCTGGGAATTGCCCCTACAGTTTGGGTCATGGTTGAATGTGGTGGTGTGGGGGAGGTGAGGGGTGGAGTGTGATGTGGAAAAGAATATGATCAGTGTGAACGGGTGGGGAGTTAGAACAGAATAGGATCAGTGTGAATGAGTGTTTGATGGCCAGTACAGAGTCAGTGGGCTAAATGGCCTGTTTCCATGCTCTGACTCCATCACCAAGAATGCTCCTTCTCCACTTTTGAGTGATCATGGGCCAGAGATCCCTATGTCAGTGATGATGTAAATTTTTTTTTTTTGCAAGAGGCTTTGAGAATATCTTTGAATCTTCTGTCTGCCTGGTAACTTCTAATCTGAGCTCTGTCAAGGGAAGAGTCTTGGGTTGGTCACGTGAATAGCATAGCCTGCCCAATGGAACTCAGTGAGTGTAATTAGGACTTCAGTGTGGGGCTTTTGGCCTGGGAGAGGATGCCAGTGTTGGTTCACTTATCCTGCCAGTGAATCTGGAAGGTTTAGTGTAGAGTCAGTGGGCATGATGCCAAGAAAACTACATCAACCGCCCAACGCTTCTCTCAGTCTTTCTCGCGGCATTGCTGCAGGTCGTAGAGTCAGTCATACAGTATGGAAACGGACCCTTTGGCCCAACTGGTCCATGTCAACCATGATTCACACCTTTGCTGGTCCCACTTGCCCACGTTTGGCCCATATCCCTCTAAACATTTCCTATCCATGTATCTTTCAACTGTTGTCGATGTACCTGCCTCAACCACTTCCTCTGGCAATTCATTCCCTATACAGACCACCGAAAAAAATGCCTCTCAGGTTCCTATTAAATCTTTCCCCTCTCACCTTAAACCTATGCCCTCTAATTCTTGATTTGTCAACCCTGGGGAAAACTGTGCGCATTGCCCCTATCTATGCCCCTCATGATTTTATACACCTCTATAAGATCACCTCTCATTCTCCTATGCTCTATGTCATCTCCAGCATCTTCCTGCTGAAGTAGAACTAATCTACAGAATGAATAAAAACCTGCATCATCCCTACACGAGAACCAAGATGACCCAACCTCTGTCACTGAGTGCAGTATGCAAAATGTGCTCGTCTATCTGAAAGTTTGGTGGCCAAGTCCAAAGTCATCTTCCAATCATTCTCACAAGCAAATGAGTTTCACATCTGCTAAATGAAAGTCCTCTACCAACCTGATCCCATTGTACAATGCTGCCCCCTTCCCCAACAATTACATTCACTTGCAAGTCATCTGGCAAGTGGGGACCACTTCCCATATGAAAAACACTTTGATACTGGAGGAACTCAGCAGGCCAGCAGCATCTGTGGAGAAAAGCAGGCATAGTGTTTTTCATTTAGATTCCAGCATCTGCAGTCTGGTATTACCACTTCCCATCTCTTGGGAACCACCTCTCAGTGAAGGTGGGCATTAGTGAATTTCATCATCATCACTTCCAGTGCCCCCTGAGTGAAAGAAGCAGCCACATATCTTCTGCTCAATCAGGTAACTGTGATCCTAACCCTCCAACATGCTTCTGAGAGCAGGACCATTGATAGCAGGCAGCAGGGAGACACCAGCAAAGCTGCCTCTGTATCCCTCACACTCTAAGCTCAGTGACCCCTTCCCTAGTACTACTGAATCAATCTTTACTGATTGTAATGACCTCAGTAATGTATCCAAGTCAAGATTACAAATATCTTCAGTAATCACAGATGAAACAGAGCAAATTTCACCAATCAGAAATAATGTTTAAATTCTTATCAGTTCTTTGCAGCCATTTCAGCAGTTTTGACGGCAATACGTGCTGCTATGACAATTATAATTTTCTTTTTTAACTTGTGTTTTTATATTTGCACCTGATGAGGTTTGTTCAGCTCCTTATATGCACCACCTCTCAACTTACAGCCACTTCATTGAGCAATATTTAGCTGGTGCTGCTGAGACCCCACCCCAAAGTTCTAAATGTGGGGCATAGAGGCTGGCAAGGGTCAGAGCAGTGAAACATTAGTGTGGGAGCTTCATTACCCTGACTTGATAGTGGGATGGAGCTGTGCCGACCAGGAATCTCCCAGGATTCTGCTGTTGATCCTGGATGAGGGAAGGCTCACACTCTGGCATGCCTCTGCTGCCACTCATTCTGTACCTCCACCTGCCGAATGAGCACTTGGGTAACTATGGGTGATTGGAGCTCAACTCCAGTTGGTAGCTTGAAAGGTGCTGCACGGTTGTTTCCAAAATTAATTCCACTGAAGAGCATGACATGCCTCTCTCATTCTAGTTTGCTGAATGCTACTGAGCAGGATGAATTTCTAGGAAAGGGCACCAGTGACTGCAGAGAGAAATTTCAGTGAGATTTGCTAGAAGACAGGCAGGTTTGTATTTATATAGTGCCGTGAATAGCCTTCAGAACCTCAGTAGGTTTCATTGACCTTCAGGCCACTAAGCGCCATTGAAATGTAACTAGTGTTACAATGTAGAGAAACACAGCAGCCAATTTGCATTCAGCAAGGTTCCATCAACAATAATAAGATAAATGGGCAGATAACCTATTTAAATATTTGTTCAAGGGATAAATGTTGGTCAGGACACTGGAAGAAGTTCCTGTTATTCTTCAATAAACGTCATGAGAGAGAAAAAAAAACTGCTGGAGGAACTCAGCAGGTCAGGCAGCATCTGTGGAGGCAAAGGGATGGTCAATGTTTTTTGGGCTGAGACCTTGTATTAGGACCTGAAGGCCTTGACCCAAAACAGTGACCATCCCTTTGCCTCCATAGATGCTGCCTGACCCACTGAGTTCCTCCAGCAGTCTTTTGATCCAGATTCCAACATCTGCAGTCCCTTGTGTTTCCAAGTGATTTATCTTCATTTGAATGATGGCACCTCCAACAGCACTGGAATATCAGATTGAGGCCTGAATGCAGCCTGAATTAAGAGGAAAGACCCATCTGAGCCAAGGTTGACCCGTTACTCCTGCCAACACCGCTTGAACAGATTATTATATGTCTTTGATTGATGCCTGCTGGTACAATAAACTTCTGATGTAAAATTCTTAATTATTTTGTAGATCTGGAAGATCTCGTTCAGTTATTTTAGTGAGTGATGTTACTGTTGGGGACTTCTGAATTAATGTTTTCATAATTAACTTGTTTTGTACATTTTCAATAAAATATCGGTGCCAGTCTCTCGTCTTGCTTTTTTCTCCATAGGGTCAGTGACCTGAAATGTTAACGCTCCTTTCTCCTGAGTACAGCAACTGTGGTACTTTGTTTTAATATTTTCAATGTGTTTCAGAAGACCAGAAAGAAAAGGGAGAAGTAATGATGAAAGGGAGAGATAATGATGAAAGGGAAAAGTCTCAATTGGCTTTGAAGGGGGAGGAAAAGAGGCAGCAAAGCTTAGTACTTTGGGGAGAGTGCACAGCCCACTAGCTAAACTTCAGCAAAGGGAGTGAGATAACACAGCAAATAAAAACCACAAGCGAATGCTGGAAATATGCAGATCAGGGAGCAGATGTGGAGAGAGAAACAGAATTAAAGTATTGAGTGAGTGAGCTTTCATCAGAACTAGGAAAGTTAGAAGTTGAAACCTGGTTGAAGATGCAAAGGAGCAGAAAGAACAAAGGGACTCTCTGATTAGTTGGAAACCAAGAGAGAGTGAATGACACAAAAGGTGGTGGTGCTGGCTGTGAGGTTGTGGTAAATGGGCTGGGGCTGAGTCTGAGAGCCATTGCTAATTCTCAGGCCATACCTGCTCCCTTAAAGGTCTCCATTCTCCCCAGCTCCTTGGGCTCTTTTAGAGCCCTTCTGATGACACCACCTTTCACACAACTGCTCCTGAGAGGTTTTACTTTTTTCCTTAACAGCGGCTGCTCCTTGACCACAGTTCACAGGGCTCTCAACAATCCCCCCCTCCTCCCACCCACAGCTAGGATAGGATTGCCTCATTCTCACCTTCAATGCCACCAGCCTCCATGTTCAAGAAATTATCCACTGTAATTTCCATTTGCTTCAAACAAGATTCCACCACTAGATCCGTCCTTCCCTTTCGGCATTCCAGGGACTGTTCCTTTCACAAGTCCCTGGTTCAATTTTCCATCTCCACCAACTGTCCCTCTTCTGATGGCAGTTGGAACTTCCCCATGCAACTGCAGGAGAAGCAACACATGTCCTTTTACATCTTCCCACCATCTATGGACCGAAACAGTCCTTCCAGCTGAAGCAACAATTCACATGTACTTCCAATTTTGTGTCCCTATATTGCATTCAGTGCAATACGGTGCAACATAAGCTGAGTGGAACATCATCTCATCTTCTGACTGGGCATATTATAGCCCTTGGGATTTAGTGTTGAATTCAACGATTTCAGCAAACTGGCCTTTCATGTTTGTATCACAATAGGCCAATGACATTAACTTTGTTTTTCTTTCTCCACGGGTGCTGCCTGATCCGTTGGGTATTTCCAGCTGTGTTGTGCAGCTCACTGTCCCAGCTTTTCTCCCCCGCTGCCTTCATTCACCTCCCTCTAGTTACGTTCTTGCTGTGATTAACGAACCAGCAGCACGTATGGCACCTGGATAATCTTGGTCTCTACCCCATCACAGATATTCCCACCAGCTCCCCCCCCCCACCAATTCTCTCCTCTCTGCAACTTAAAACAAGCTTGATTTCTCACTTTTCAACTTCTGACGAAAAGTCATCAACCTGAAATAGTTTATCCCTCCACCGATGCCGCTACTAGGAAGAATCCCTTCGCATTGTTCACATCAACCCGAGAGCTGATTGGTTTAAAGCTACCATCATTGACAGTGGAAATAAAAAAATCTAGCTTGACCTTCAAGTCCTGGAGTGGGATTTAAATCGACAGACATTCTTTGCTTTGCAAGAATTTTGCATGGCATCTATCCCTTTGTCAATTTTTGATCCCTACTAATCACTCTCAATATCACCATTATGCTCCACTAGACATTGCTGGACAGAAGCATTCCAGATTTATCCCTCCTACACCCTTCTAAACTGTACCTTTAGTAGCTAGAATGACCCAGCTGCATTTGAGGGGAAGCTAGATATGTACAAATTGTTATTTTTAAAAAAGATGCTGACCAGCCAGAATATGGCTATTGCACAACGTTTTGATTTGGCGCAAGACACATAGAGCAGCCACTTTTGTGGAAACATTGCACAATATAGGTAGACACTTCACATTCACCTCCCTTCAGCAGTGGAAAATACCCAAATGCAAATTTTAATACAGGGCATCTGTGGCACACCGGCTACCACACAGGCTTGACAAGAGGGGTCTTGGTCCAATGGCAAGGACCTGTGCACTGCCTGGCATTAGGCTTGTTCCTGTCCTGAGGGAGTAGTTTCTCTCAATCTGTCCTACCAACTCCTTTAGTCATTTCAAACACTTCAATTCAATCACTGTAAGATACCGGCATGGTAGTGTAGTTGTTAGCGCGACGCTATTACAGCGCCAGCGATCGGGGTTCGATTCCCGTTGCTGTCTGTAGGGAGTTTGTACGTTCTCCCGTGTCTGTGTGGATTTCCGCTGGGTGCTCCGGTTTCCTCCCACATGCTAAAGACGTACGGGTAGGTTAATTTGGGGTTTAAAATGGGCAGCGTGGACTCATTGGGCCTGTTACCACGCTGTAAAATAAAAAAATATTGGAGCAGAATTAGGGCATTTGGCCTATCGAGTCTGCTCTGCCATTCAATCATGGCTGATCTTTTCTTCAACCCCATTCTCTTGTCTTCTCCCTGTGACCCTTAACCCCCTTACAAATAAAGAACCTATCAATCTCTGCCTTCAATACACCCAATGACTTGGCCACCACAGTCCTCTCTGACTACAAATTCACCACCCTCTGGCTGAAGAAATTCCTCATTGCAGTTTTAAAGGGACATCCCTTTATTCTGAGGTTGTGCCCTTGGATCCTCTCTGCTTCCACCCTATCCAGGTCTTTCAGTATCCAATAGGTTTCAGTGAGATCCCCCTTGTCCTTCTGAGCATCAAGTACAGGCCCAGAGACATCAAACCTTCCTCATAGGTTAAGCCTGTCATTCCTGGGATTGTTCTTGTGAACCTCCTCTGGACCCTCTCCAGGACCAGCACATCTTTCTTAGATACAGGGCCCAAAATTGCTCACAATATTCCAAATGTGGTCTGACCAACACCTTATAAAGCCTCAGCTGCACATCCTTGCTTTTATGTTCTAGTCCTCTCAAAATGAATGCTAACATTGCATTTGCTTTAACTACTGACTCAATCTGCAGTTAACCTTGAGAGAATCCTGAACTGGAACACCCAGGTCCCCTTACATCCCCAATTTCTGGATTTTCTTCCATTTATAAAACAGTCTACACCTTTATTCTTCCTACCAAAGTGCACAGCTCCGCGCTTTCCTACACTGCATTCCATCTGCCACTTCTTTGCCCACTTTCCCAACCTGACCAAGTTCTTCAGCAGACTCCCTGCTTCCTCAACACTATCTACCCCTCCACCTATCTTGGTATCATCTCTAAACTTGGCCACAATGCCATCAGTTCCTTCCTCCAGATCATTAATGCATAAAGTGAAAAGTTTTGCTCCCAATGCTGACCCCTGCTGTAGAACTCCAGTAGTCACCAGCAGCCATCCTGAAAAGGACTCCTTTACGCATACTCTGTCAGTCAATCTTCTATCCATGCTACTACCTTGCCTCTAACACCATGGACTCTTATCTTGTTTAGCAGCCTTGTGTGCTGCACCTTGTCAAGGGCCTTCTGAAAATCCAAGTAAATAACACCCACCAATTCTTTGTCTAACCTGCTTGTTACTTCCCCCAAAGAATTCTCACGGATTTGTCAGGCAAGGTCTCCCCTTATTGAAATTGTGCTGATTTTGTCCTATTTTACTATTTACTTCCAAGTACTCCAAAATTTCATCCTTCATAATAGACCTGGGGTGTAGTGTATCTGGTCCAGGTGACTTATCCACCTTCTCCTTAGTAATAGAGACTACACTCACCTCTGGCCCGACTCTCTCAAATTTCTGGCACATCAGAATTTCATTCTTGCAGGAACTCCTGCCCAAGTTACTCAAACTCCTCACTTTAAACACAAGTCAATGTCACATTAGTGAAATTGAAGTGCACCACTTCCACGTGCTTAGTTTGATTCTAGAGGGCAGTTCTCTAATCAAAATTGAACTAGATTTTGTATAAGCAACCCATTTATGAACATACACCTAACCAATGATCATTGAACAGGAAATATTAGGGACAATGGGAATTTTTTTTTAAAACAGACAAATGAGACTTGCTTTCAAAATAACTTTTATTCAGTGCCAAATTGTATTGAACTGATAGGATGGTCTATTTGCCCATGATATACTCAATAGATATCACTGCCACATCTCATCAGTGCAACATTTCAAGGGAAATTCAATTCAAAAGATCACCTAAGAACACATCCACTGCTCTCAGTCAACCACCACACAGTTTTAAATCTCATGTGCTGAGAGTCAGACACCAGCCAGGATTACAAAAAAAGCATGGTTACCTGCACCAGCTAGATTCAGCTGCAGTCAGGAAACCCCCTTTACTATGGTTGTAACCAATAAACCACACTGTGTGCAGGGTTGAGCCCTTGCTCATTTCACTCAGTTCTGAGCCATTTATTCACGTTATCAACATTTTGCTTACATTCTCCATACAGAAGTTATAACCAGACTGAAATGGCTCCTGTGAACCTCTCCTGATCTTTCAGTTCTCCAGGTGTACAAGAACCTGTCCATGGTTAATTTTCTTTTATTACTGGATACAAAGTTAACAACCTACATTTGTGTCTGCACCATTGTGTACAACATTCACTGAACAAAAGTTCATTTGAACACTTTCAAAATATACATAAAATTAAACTGTGAACATGACTTATTTTACAGCAAAATGGGATGGTGCAGCAACAGTTTTCCAGCAAACTCAATAGCCGGGTGAGGTTGGCCCATTGATTATGCTACTGTTTGGGTGTACGTTGCCCGAATACTGGTGTTACTGGAAATGACCCAAACTATTCCAGACACTATGATTCACACCATTCATTTGATAAACAGATTCTGAAAAGCAGTCATTAAATCTCACCTGGATAACACAAGATTTGCAGTTGTCTGGTTTCCTTTGCTTGCAACCTGGAAAACATAACCTGTCAGAGTTTTGGTGCAGTGATCAGCAGGGTGACCATTGTTAACGGATTCCATTTCATTAACGTGTCAATGGCTCGAGTAGAAGTTGCACTGTAGTCACGTTCTTGACTGCAATGCAGCTTACAGAGGTGATGCAATACAGACCGTTCTGAGTGAGAGCTACAGAACCCAGCGGTATTACCACCGGTCTCCAATGGACATACACTGTGTCAAACATCAAAATCAAAATACATTTCAAACTAATAAATATGGGGTTGGCTTAGTGGTACAGCTTGCTGTCTCCAGCCATAGGCAAGCTGGCCATTGCACATTACATCCACAAACCTTGCCACTTGCATTGCACTTTCTACAATCGGTAGCTACATAACAGAACAGTAAGACAGGTTGTACATTTACACAAAACAAACAGAAAACACCCAACCAGGGTGACAGTGGATGAAGCAAATGCACAAACAAAAATTTCAATTTAGTCTCCCATCAGTCCCACGCTCCTCACCCAATTAATCTGCCCATAAATGGAAGGCAGCTGTGGGCAGAATTTACTTAAAACATTAGAACTTTACTTTGATCTGTGAACTGCAGCTAGGAATACTAACTACATATTCCACAGCTTCTGGAGGTGAAGGCGGAACGACAAATACTGCAAAACTGGCTGCCCAGTCTTTAGTGTTTAGAATTTAGATTTAATGAGAACATGGAAAAAAAGATGCAATTAACTGTTTGGATGAAAATTAACCCTTTGTTTTGGAAACCGTATTATGCTCTCCATATGACAAAACCTCACCTCAGGTTTAAGCAAAATAGCAGCATTGTACTATGCTGACAGGTCACCTTTTTGAGCGTGCAATTAATAGACTTGCACATTCATCTGGAAACAGCAAACAAAAAGGCTACAAAATGAGAACTGTACCAAGTTACAATATAAACAACAAAAAAAAACAAAGCCTGGAACTGGAGCATATTGTCCATCATAGAACCTGCAAAATGGCTCATTTCAAACGAACAACAGTTAAACCTCATTCCTTTTAAAAGTGGTCACATTTTGGTGAGTAGCCAGTGTCAAATTCTGTTTATCTTTCATATCAGTGCAAAACAAGTTTGTAACTAGAGTGCAGATCTTCAGTAAAGGAAGTGATGCTTTTTTTGTTTAAAAATAGCTTACTGTGTGGTTAAAGGCTCATGGTCACCAGGACTTCCTTCAGGGAGAAAACAAGGACCTGAATTGTAAATGAAATTGCTTTTACCCTCACTTTGTTCCATTCCTCAACTGAACACAGGCCATTACAGCAGAGGATCAGTGCTGGCGTAATGACACTATTGTACTGCCAAAAGCCTTCTAAATCTGTTATTGAGTTTGCAGGACAGGGGTTCTGGTCTACTTGGAACATGGAAAGGGGGCTCTTTTGGAGGTTTGCATTCTACCTGAAGAAAATCATCAATGGAACAACCCACATGTAACAATCTCAAATTGATGTGGATACACAGTATTAAATTGTACAAGTTGTCACAGCAATAACATGAATATTCCTTGTGTCTTCTCTGAATATTTCAAATAAATAGAATTCTGAGCTAAACCAATGGGCTGGGTTCTGAACACATGATTCTGTTCCTACTTATTCATGTAGGTATTATTTTTGTTCAAAGCTACTTAACATCTTATTACAAACAGATCCATGGTAACAGATTAAAGACATGAGATTCCACCTCAGATATACAATGGATCTATCACAGAAGTATTGTCCTTGTAGAATTATCAGGAAATAATCAATTTCCTTCTCAATACTGGTGAAGTCTGATGCCAGCTTTGTCCACAGGATGATTGTATATTGCAGCAGCTTCTGGCCAGCGACCACAGTGTAAAGTCTAGTCCATGGATTCAACTTTCACATTCAAGTCACTCCCAGGCTTGGGTTGGGAATTCATTGACATCTGTCATTACCTCAATTGGTACTTCCTTGTGATTGTACATCAACTTCAGCCTCATCCTCAATGGGTGCTTCAAAGGCAAAAACAACACTTTAGATGAGACCCCAAGTACCTCACCTCATTTCCAGGAAACTTCAGTTGAAAGTGAAGGTTCTCTCCACAGTATAAACAAGTCAATGTTTTATGACAATCCCAGAAGAGCAGATTACAAGGCAAGGCATCAAGCTCAGTTGCCAGTGGACCAAATAGAACAAAGCCACAGTTCCTTCCAGTTTTATACAAACTCAACTGAGAAGCTGTTGTAATAGTTCAAGGACCCAAAATCACAGCCATTGTGTGGGCTGGAATCTTGCTATGTAATGATGAGATAATCTATTTTGATAATATTAATGGGGGGGGGGGGGGAATTAAGTACAGGTCAGGACATCAGTGATAACACCGCTGCTCTTCTTCCAATGCGACACATCTTTATCCCTACCCTTAAGCAGGGAAGGCCTCATTTTAATGTCACATCCAGCATGGGACTGGAGTGCCAGATTGGATTCCGTTGAAGAATATCAAAGAGAACACTAATAGGCTAACAACCTGGGACACTTTTTCTGTTCAGTATTCATTGGGATACAGAGGTTCATCTCAGTGCAAGACACAAGCTGATCGCCATGGTTGCCTCTGCTCTCATCTCTTCCTTCACACCATGAGTGTAAAATTACACAACAGAACAATTCCACAGATAAGGTTGAATAAAATCATGGTGCCACTCCACTCTTGACGAGTCCAGAGCCTTTGAAAAGTGTGGATATTGAAAGAAACATGCTCAGTGATATCAAAACTGAATGCTGGAAGCATCTGTGGAAGCAAAGCGTGCAAGTCGATGTTTCAGTCGAGACCCTGCATCAGGACTGCGAGGGAACAGCAAAAGTTTGTCAGTAGGTAGCAGTATGAGGTGGGGGGGGTGATAGATGCGGGTATATGATAGGTGAAGGCACATGGGGAGGGAACGATGGGCTTATGGAACCAGATGAGTAGGGGATGGGAGGGATAACAAAGCAAGAAAAAAAAACTAGGTTGGACAGATAGTGTATGTGGGAGGATAGCACCATTGCTACAACTCGCATTCCACCTGGGTAGCTTACAGCTCAATGGTATGGACACTGAATTTTCCAATTTCAGATAACCCACACCCCCAGTGCTCTCGTCCCCCACACACTCACCTGTTCATTAAGTTCTCTTCTCCCTTTGTTCATCCCTTCCATCCACTCCCCTCCACCTGGTTCCTTTGGCCATCATCCCTCCCCATCCAGTTCCACCCATCACCTACCAGCCTCTGTCCCATCCCCTACATCCTACTAGCAATCTTTCTTCAGTCCTGTTGCAGGGTCTTGACCCGAAACATTGACTTACACCTTTTGCTCCCATAGATGCTGCTCACCCCACTGAGTTCTTCCAGCATTCTGTTGTTTTGTTTTAGATTACAGCATCTGCAGTGCCTTTGTCTTCACTGATATCCCCCCATTCCGCTGCTGGTTGCTATGTGGGGGACATCATGGATGAAGACAACAGTCCTTCAACAATGTGGGGTGAAGCAGTGGGGGGGCAAAAATCGAAGTGGAAACATCGGTGTTCCAGGTGTGGTACAGATGCTCCATTATTTTCAAAATAACTGAAACAGGAAATTGTTATTCAGCAGGTTAGACATCCGTGATGGTGGAGAAACTGGTTGACGACTGTTCATTAGTAATAACAAACACTGCCATGTGGCTGGTTTTCAGCAAATAGAGGTAACAATGGGGAAGAATGGAATGGGAAGAATGGAAAAGGGGGCCCACGGGGGGGGGGGGTTTAAAAATCGCAAAGGGATAATCCTCTAAAACAATCAAGGTGAATGAGGTTGAATGGGTGTGGGGGTTTGGTGCCTTTCCCCAAAACAAACCTAGATTTGATTCCTGCAATGGGGGGGGGGGGGGGGGGGGGGGGGGGGGGGGGGGGGGGGGGGGGGGGGGGGGGGGGGGGGGGGAGGGGGGGGGGGGGGGGGTGGGGGGGGAGAGTGGTGTGGGGGATTCTAGTGAAACAAAAGATTAAGTACACTGAAGGAAAAGTGTAGAAAATCACCATTTGGACACCAGAGAAAGTGGGAAGGTAAGAGGTTATCTACTGTATTTGCATTTGAAGTTGTCATGGGAAGAAACATTGGAGGAGAGGTCCAATATACAGAAGGAACAGTCCCTTTGGAATATTGAAGGAGGGGAGGGCAGGGGTAGGTGTGGTTGGTGGCATCTTCACCCCAGAATGCACTGTAAAGCCAACTGAATAGCTGAACTCAACTCCTGGAGGCAGTAATTTGACTGAAGATGTTTTTCTACAGATAAGGAGATACAGGTGGTTGGCCAGGGAGGTTCTTGCAGAGCATTTGACTTTGCACTCCTGGTTCTTCAGACGGGAAAAAAGGGAGTCATAAACTACTGACAAGGGCTGATCAAAGGATCAGTTGGCAGTTCTACAGTAATGGACAATGATTTTCTTTGGTTTTCTAAATACCCCAAGCACCTGGGAAATTACAGTCCAGAACCATATATGGACCAACTAAAACAATGTGCAACTGGTTGGTATGACTGGAGATGGAAGTAGGGCCAGTTTTAGAGTATTTTAGTTAATATGTTTAAATAGGGTTGCCACTTTCAAGGGAACCATGAATTGGGCGCTTGCATACATGGAAGCTCAATTCAGCTCATGACCAAGATAGATTATGTATAAACTTTTACAATTAGTCTTATTGAGAATAAATCAGTTTGATTTAAGTTAATAGGATCAGGACTCTTTGATTGGAGTAGGAATTTTGAAACACTAGGGTGAAGGGAATCATTGAGGAAAAAGACCTCTCAAAAACCAATGCGGAAGGTGGCATCATCGAAACTGATGTACTGAACACAAACTTGGAGAATGGAATACCTACAAGCAGTGGAATGTAACTGTAATCAAGAGAGCTGTGGGATTCAGTGGGTTTAAAGTAGAACTCCTTTGAAAAAGTAGGAAAGTCAAGAAAATGAAAATTCAGAAGTGGACTAGATGGAGAAATATAGAAATCGGAAGCAAAGTTTTCCATTTTGGGTTAAAACGGGAACTAATCTGACTCTGGCTTTCCAAAGTATTTCCTGTACTTCAAACAAAGGAGGGAATGGGTAGTGCTGCAGCAAAGGATGTTTAAAACAGTCCATGGAAAGGCAGGTATAGGTTGGACCCTGGCGTTCCAGCAGCAACTCCTATGTTAAGTGGAGTCAAATACAAGCTGTCCTAGTTGGGGATAGAGGTGTACAAATTGGATCCAGGGCCCCAAACACATTATCCCACATTAACAGGAATTTCTTTGCCTTTTTATGCAACATACTACATGCAGTACTTGCAACACAGTCCCTTTTATACCGAAGAAAAAAATTAGTTTAAGTGACTGCTTTGGAGGGAACATGACCTTCCAAGTCACCTGCCATTTTAATTGTAACCCCTCTGACTTTTGTCTCTAACATCTCCTACAACATTGCAACACATGTTTGCGGAATGGCCCATCTTCTGATTGGACACTTTACACCCACTAAGAGCCAACAGTGCATTTTGTAAAAGAATTTCAGACCATACTCCCTGTACCCATTTCATTGGAATATGTTATTAGTAATGATTCTGCAATTTCTATTTGCATCTACTACAGATTGATCTTTACTTGTCCTCTTAGCTGTTCAATAGAGGTGAAACATTTTGTCTTACTCAGGTCCCTTCCCTCACCATTTTTTCTGCTCCTTTAGTTCTGTAGTTCCTTAAATCCTTATCATTTTTCAGACATGAAGATCACACTCAAACATCATTATCTTTCTCTCCATTGATTCTACGATTTCTAGTTTTTACAGGATTTGCTTTACCTTCACTTCATTGGTCCTGTAAAAGCCCTTCAAAGCTGCACTCCAATATAAACATGTGAAGAAAAGCAATTACAAAGACATTTATGTATTTAACAATAGTGTTCCACATAAATGAATAACAGGTGATAGAGCCATTGAGAGAAACTTATACTTTTAAATAAGACATACAAACAGGTTGCAGGGCTGAGAGTTGGCAGGGGACAGGTGGTGATGGTAAGGAGAAAAGACCAACCTTTTGGGAATTGAGAACTCTCATCAGCTGCGTGACTGCTCCAGAATTCCTAGCAGGAATGATGCTGCCACTGGGAGACATCAACTGTAATTGGAAAGACTGCAAGACAGAGATTGGGTATGAATGACACACTCTCCTTTTCATTCATGCCCACCCCTCTCATCCCTTTTGTTGGAGTACTAGGTTATTAGATGAACAGATCCCTCAACAGCATAAATTTAAGTTGGCAGCTATAAATTAATTCACCAGAGTAAATCACAAATGTGCCCTTCACTTGTGTCTGAACAAGCAGGGTACTACAAATGCATCATGCTTTTCTTCTTCCTACCCTAAGAATACCACAGCACGCTTCAACAGAGGGGTCTCTGAAATGTCTCTGTGACAGATCCCTTAACTGCACCTCATCTATTTTCCGTACCTCTGACCTCACCCCATCCTTGACAAAGCAAGGGTAGAGTTCCCCTGGTCTTCACCTACCACCCCACCAGCCTCCACATTTAAAGGATGATCCATCACAATTCCTGCCAAGTTCAACAAGTTTGCACCACCAGTTGTACCTTGCTCTCCCCTTTCACCATTTCAAAAGGGACCATTCTCTTTGTGGCTCCCTAGTCTGTTCCTCCTCCTCCTCCTCCACCACCCTCTCCCCTTCTTAGGGGCACCTTCCCATGCAACCACAGGAGGCACAATACCTGTCCCTTTCACCTCTTCCTTTCCCATCCAGGGACCTAACCAGATATTCCAAGACAAACAGCGATCCACTTGCACTTTCTCTAATCTAGTGTATTGCATTCACTGTTCACAATGTGGTCTTTTCTACATTGGAGAAACTAAACAGATTGAGTGATTGCTTTGTGGAGCATCTATTGTCTGCAGGGGTGACTCAGAGCTCCTGATTGTCTGCCACTTTAATTTTCTAGCCCACTCCTAGTCAGACCCGTTGATGGCCTCCTGCACTGTTACAATGATGCTCAATGTAAGCTTGAGGAACAGAACCTCTCCTTCCATCTGAACACGCAGAAGCCTTCTGTGCTCAACATTAAATTCTACAGCTTTGGATAACTCACTTGCTCTGCATCAGAAATGTACAGTTTTACTGCAAGTCATGTGATTTGGCTCAGTTTTCTGTTAGTACAGCCTGACCTGCTGAGGTCTATATCCTTGCGTTTTGCTCATTCTCACATGCTTGTATTCTCACTCAAATTGTTTTTGTTCCCATTTCTCTTTAATTGCCCCCATCAACCAGACGGCCACGATAACTTGTCACCATTGCAACCCTGACCTCACCGTCAGAAATTCCCTTTGTTCTATCCATCCCTCCCTCACACTCTCTGCAACTTCAAACTAGTTTTTTTTTCCCCTCAGTTCTGCTGCAGGGTCTTTGACTTGAAATATTATCTCTCTCCACAGATGCTGCCCAACCTGCTAAGTGCTATCAGCATTTTCTTCTATTACAGCAGAATGCCACTCCACCTTGTGGCTGTACAGCTACCATACACAAGACTATGGACGTGCAGCTAAATGCTGTCATGGGAATGGTGTCAGGAATTATCAAATCTATTCTGCCTGGCTTCTGGTGTGGTCTCATACAGGCCTGTCTGCGCATTCATCGTGATAGTAAGATGCAAAAAAAGAATTGTGAGCAATACTGATCTGTGTAGGAAAGTCAGAAATATCATTGCACATTCTAGAACAGTAGTTAAAATTCCCCACAGTTGATAATTATTATGATTCTCAATAATGGATAATGAGATAGAATGAAAAAACACTGAGCCAACAGTAGAGGTCCCTGTTTGCAATGAACTTCAAACAGAGGACAGTGGTTAATTAAATTCATGTAGGGTATCAATATTGTGGACGCATGTTGCACAGGTGAAAGAGGAGATGCAATCCAAGGCTCGATTGCAAAGAGTTTCAGGTATGGAACACATCACATCCATATCCCCAGGGATTCCCTGTGGGAGAGGACTCATTTCTCCACTCAGTATATCAAAAGGCCTTCAAGTTGATACTTAGACTAGACATTTCATTTTAAGTACATCATCCTGCACTAAAGTGTTGAGGAATATTCAAAGGATAATAAGGTCTTATGCCCTTGCTTTCCCCAATCTAAAATATGGGGTAGAAGCTTATTCCTAGACACTTCAAACTCCAATGGGAACAGTTCACCATTGGGAACCATGAGTCATACTTTATACCCACTGGCTTTTATGTACTTTTAATGTAGTAAACAGTTGCATGGAGCTCTTCAGAAGTATTATGTAAAAGTGTACAACAAAAATACAGACATGAGGAGGGCCAAGGAAATGGGTTTTCATGAGCATATTGGAAGAGGGAGAAAGAAAGTGCAAGGAAGAAACTTCAAAATACAAGGTCTAAGCAACAAGCCAGGTGTCTGAAGAGAAAGGAAGGTGTGCAAGGGGCAAAGAATTAAAGTTTAGGGAGAAGGGCTCAAACAGTGGGAAGCCATGATGGGATTAAATACATGTAAAATGTTAAACTGGAGGTGAATGAAGAACAGGGGTGATGGGGAAAATAGGAGATTGACTATAGCATAGTTTTGAACAAGTTGGTTCATGGAGAGTGGAGCGCCAAATGGGTATGCATCAAAACAGTTAGTCCATTCATCTTTGTCCAATGTTTGAGCAAAGTTATGGAGTAAGTGGAAGGATTTGAAGAGGGTGTGAGACAAAGGATTAGCTCAGTATCAAAGCAATCTAAATTTAACACAAGTGGTCTTGAAATGGTATCATTTCCATGACAGGTTGGCGTCAGTTGGAGGGGCATCTGCAAGTGGCGGTTCCCACATGCCCGCTGTCTTTGTCAGTCTTGGTGGCAGAAGTCATGGGTTTGGGAGGTCCTGCAATACATTTTGATGATTCACTCCACTATGATAGAGGAATCATTAGTGTTTACAGTGGTTCATGGGGTGTGAACCAAGTTAAGATTGTGCGAGTATGACTACATCAGACTGTAGTTCAAATCCCTGGAATAGCTCTCCTAATATTTATGAGGAAGACCTTCAAGTCAGCTGCACTGTTAGCAACTTTACCATTTAGGTCAATAATAAGTAGGAGTGGCCTGTCCAGTTTTATTCTCACCCTGTTAACTTGGGTGTTCGGTATAGCTTGCTTGGCCATTTCAGAGTGCAATTAAAAACCAACCACATGGTAGATTTGGAGCCAAACAGAGACCAGACTGGGTAAAGATGACAGATTGTGAACCAGTTGGGATTTTACAAAGTGGTAGCTTTAAGTCATTATTGAGTCACATTTCATAAAGTTTAAATCCAGAATATATTAAAAAAAACGTAATTTAAATTCCACAGTTGGTGCAATAGGTTTTGAATTCGCTTCCGTGAACTGTTAATCCAGGAAGTGAAACCATCTGCACCCAAAGAGAAGGAACCATTTATAAGCATGTTGGGGGTGGGGTTAAGGTCATGGCAATTAGAGGAGGGTCTGACAGACAAGAGGGCATAACGGGGCATGGGAGAAACTAAATACTTGGATTGAAAGCTTTGTGGAAAGATGAGGGTCGACGATCTCAACTCTTTTGATGAAGGGCATAATTATGACATTGGTGGAAGTATCAGCACACTACTATCTCCAGTCTCAATGGCACTCACTAGCCAGGAGGAAAAAAGTAATCTCCCCCCCTCCCCATGTGTCATACCAACCTCTCAGCTCAACTTACACTTTATGCATGTTGATCACCTAAACAATAGATAACCTACCCAAAACTCACCTTTGGTACAGCTGCTTGCAAAACAAAGTTGCTCATATCCACCTCAGTGGAATTTGATGCACGCAGGGTAATGAATAGCATATTTGGGTTTGCTTTGGAACGTTCAAAAGAAAACTCTATTTTCAGCCCATTTTGATTGAATGCGATGATGGAAGGTATACCTGGAACAAATAGCATTTCTTAATTGAATTTAGATATTCTAAAGCATTGAGCTTCTATTTATATAATGTCTCATCAGATCTCCAAAGACATCCTAAAAATATAAAATTAGATATCTTTATTAATCACATGTACATCAAAACACAGCATGAAATGCATCTTTTGCGTGGAGTATTCTGGGGACAGCCTGCAAGTGTTGGCACGCTTCTGGCACCAACATAGTATGCCCACAACTTCCTAACCCGTACATCTTTGGAATGTGGAAGGAAACCAGAACACCCAGAGGAAACCCATGCAGACACGGGGAGAACGTACAAACTCCTTACAGACAGTGGCCAGAATTGAACCCGGGTCACTGGCGCTGTAAGAGTGTCATGCTAACCGCTACGCTACCATGTCTGCCTTCAAATTCAAAGAATTTCTTTTTAAGGGCAATCATATATTCAATGTGACAGCCATTTTACAAGACAGCAAGGCCCCACAGATATTCACATTTCCTTACAAGAGGCCATTTGGCCCATCAAGTCTATGCCAGTGCTTAAAACATTGTCAGTCCTGCTGCCCCACTTGTTTCCCTGTAAGCTATTCACTTTCACCCATTCACATGCCTATCAACCACCCCAATTCTCCTGCCATTCAAATAAACTAGGGACAAGTTACAGTACAAACTCCACACTGACAGTATTCCCAAGTAGGGATCAAACCTGTGTTGTTGGAGCTGTGCAGAAGCAGCCCTAACTGCTGCACCACTAAGATGGGCATACATTTGGCCTGTGGCTTGGTGGCATTGAGAAATATTGGCCAGGATACTGGTGGAACTTCTACGCTAAGTCATGTTTTGGTACCTCCAATATTCACCTGTACAGGTGAAATGTTAAAACAAAGCCACATTCATCTGATGAATGCTGTCTTCAGCAATGCAGCACTTAGTGCCATACTGAAATATCAGAACTCAGAATCACAGAGGTTCGGTTTGGAGCATGAACCTATGTCCCAACTCAGTCAAGGGTTCTGGTAGTGAGCTAAGCTGATACTCAACACATTAAACACCCAAAGTACTTGTAGTTAAGAAACCTTAACAATGAAACATACCGTTAAAAGAAAAATATTTGGAAAATGAGCAGTGTCAAGTAATTTTATACAAGTATAATATTAGAGCATCTTTAATTTTCTGTCAATATTAAAAAAGTTATATTTCTCCATCACAAATTCTCAATTAACAAGCTGGACAGAAAACAATTTTCTAATTTCATGACTTATTACCCCAAAATGTTCAGCAATACCAGCAAGCCAATTTATTTATACTTTCAGGTTTCCTTCCTCCTTCTCCAGAAAGAAGAAACGCTTATGCGGGACAGATGTCACTTAGAGAAGTATCCTTACCAGAACGAATAAGTTCAATTATACTGGTTGTTGAGTATTAAAGCTAAAACCAAATTGTGCCAGCATTTTACTTACTTTTTGCTTCAGTTCAGTATAAATTTCAGTGCAAAGTAAATAAACAATGGCTCCTATGAATTTGGACCCATTGTTTTAAAAGTTTCAAAGTGGATCCTGATAAGAGTGAAATTGGATTTTTGTGGCTAGTAACAAAGGAATTTCTATATCCTTCCAAGCTGCATTCACAAATTCAGATGCCAGTGTTCAAGAGCAGTTTTTGAGCTAACCATACCCAGTACTCAGTTTGCTTTTCTAAGAATTCTGTTCCTTAGTTTGGTTACAATGACAACTCCAACATCATCTAAAGGTGCTGCTTTTTCAGAATGAATGGAAATTTCACAATGTGCTTACGTCATAACCAGCTGGAAAAAGATGGCAAACCACTATTTTTGTACACTTTGTTCCAGTATGGGGTTTACTGCAGCTTACCTTGCTTTAAACTGGAAGCATTCTGAAAACTGGGAGCAGCAATACCATCTGGGACCAATTGTGGCTGCCCAGCTGACAGACCTGATGACTGCAAATCTGAAATACATCATAGAATGAGAAAAAGTAACCATTTGGCCTTTTTTTAAAAAAAAATCTTGTTCATTACAACTCTACAAAGCTGTTGTTAATTCTTTAATTGTCCAGGGTAATTTTGTTTTTTTAAAATCATTTTTCTCTGATACTACATTTAAAATTAAGGAACTAACACCCCAGACAGATTAGTTAAGCATCGAATAATATGCTGCATCAATAACCCAATAATTAGGTTGCCTAGAGCCTTCGGGAACTAGCTGAGTCAACAAGACTAAGTAGGGCTAGATTTTATCCTTCAGCTGAGCTACAGGGTGAGGCTTTATCATCCCTGGGCTAGGGAAGAAGGAATGTGTCTATCCTGTGACCTTGCTTAGAAATGGATGAGACTGAAGAGGTTACAATTCTTTTCTCAAAGATCTAACAGACACTATCAAAGCTCACCTACCACACTACGAAGAGACCACATAGCTTATTTTTCTACAGAATGCTACAGTGCTTCCCAAAAATAGCTAGCAGTGTCAGGATGTTGCAGTATTATGCTTTAGTAATTTAACTAGGAAAGAAACTTTAGGTTTCTGAACAGATATTTCATGATGCAAAAAAAACTGCTGGAGGAACTCAGTGGGTCAGGCAGTATCTGTGGAGGCTAAGGGATGGTTAACGTTTCAGGTCAAGACACTGAGGACTGACCCACGGAGTTCTTTCAGTCACGTTTTCTGCTCCAGATTACAGCATCTGCATTCTCTTGTCTTCAGGAAGTTATTTCCTTCTCCAACAATAGTTTCGTGATTTAGTTCATATTCTAATACTTCAAGGCTCACCACACTAAGTATTTAAACATCATTTTCACAACTCCAAATTTGAGGAGCAGTACTATGAAGTGCCTTTGAAAGTTGATGGATCACTGCAAAACCTCAGACTCCTCAACATCTTTCAAGAACAAACTGCCACCATCCTAATCTATGTGCAACACACAAGGTACTGGAGGAACTCAGTGGATCAGGCAGCAACTATGGTGAGAAATGGACAGTCGATGTTTCAGATCAATACCCTTAATCTGGGCACTTTTCCAGATGAAGGGTCTCAACCCAAAACATTGACTGTCAAATTCTCTTCATAGTTGCTGCCTGACCCACTGAGTTCCTCCAGTATTTTGTGTGTTGCTCCAGTCTCTTGTCTCCATCCTACTCTATGTAGCTGATGCCTTCAAGATATCAAGGACATTTGGATAAATATTCCAGTGCTTACACCCACAGAACAATTTGTTTCTAAAAAGCTCACTCATCTGCTAAGATAGTTTGAAAATAAGTCATTATAATTGGGTTTATTATGAGCATGAACAGCATGTTATTCTCCCTTTTAATAATCTTTTATTTTGGGTCCTCCATATTAAGTGTTAGCTATGCTGTGCCTCCAATAGAACAGAGTACTAGAATTTTCATGGGGTGCTGATGGTACTGCAGTGAGCCATGGGACTTAAAAATTCTGTTGATTCTAGAGGGAAACCGACACAAGTAGTTCAAAGTTCACAAGTCCCGAGAACGGGAAGGAGAGTAATAATTCCACTTTTAATTTTAAGCCCTAGAGTGATCTCCTGAACTCACCAACCAGCTCCAGCTCTACAATTCCCCCAAGACTGTCCATTTGCCTCTGGCATTCAGTGCAATATCCTTCCATTCACTCCACTGGCTTTTAAGATCCTCCAACTGGAATTTTGCTCTGCTACTCTCCCCCTTCTTTCTCTTAAAAGCCACCCTTCAAGAATCATTCTTACACATTATTTCTGGTCACCACTCATAAGAGAAAAAAAAATCTTATTTATTCAGCATTTATGTCATCAACTGCATACTTGTCCGACAAATGTTTGCTCACCTGGCACGTTTAATCCATCCAAAAGATCCAGCAGCTCTCCCCTTGTTTGATGTACTTTGCTTTCTTCAGGCAGTGATACAGCTGGCTTGCTGTCATCAAGCAGATCCAGCAAATTGTTAACCTGAAATAGCCCATAAATGAATTTAGCACACAAGGGTAGCATGGAAACAAATGAACTGCGCAGTTTGTCATTTTGAACTAATGAGCCCTACCACTTGCACTAGACTGGTACACTCGTCTTATTCTATTGCCCGCTTGTATGATAACCATGGTCTGTTGTGCAGACTTATAACACATCGTAGTGAAAGGGCACATATTTGTTGGCACTTAATGGGGATCATATTTGGTGAACTTGTTGTAAAAATAGCAAGGTGGTTTTTTACACAATTTTATACCACTTTTCTATCCATGAAATGGAGCTGTCTTGTTCTTGTAAACAAAGGGCTTATTTCCATATAGATGCAGTCAGGTTAGTGTTGGTAGCTTTATCAGTTAATGTATTGGGTTGCTTTGAAAATTAACCTTGCCACTTTATTAATAAAAAAATTCTAATCATACTCATTTTCAGGACCTGGGCATTACCCTCAAGGTGCTGGCACCTTCTTGAATTGCTGCAGTCCTCCTCACAAAGGTACTTACACAATGTGTTGGGTATGGAATTCTAGGTTTTGGCCTTAACCATGATAAAAGCAATACATTACCAAATCAGGATGGTGAATGTCTTGGAGGAGAACCTGCAGGTGGTACCCTGGTCCTTCTCCCAAACTTGCAACCTGTGGTACCAAGGTGTTGCAGGAGAAGCTTGGGCAAGCAATTGCAGTGCAGCTTGCACTGCATCCACTGTGCGCCAGTGGAGAAGAGAATGAATGTTTAGGACAGTTATGGGGTGCCAATCAAGCTGGCTGTTTGTCTTGCGTGATATCAACATTCTCAAGTTGCACATCCATGCTAGAACAGAGTATTCCATCACACACCGGACTTGTAGACAGTGAACAGGCCTTAACACATCAGGAAATGAATTACTCAATGCAAGGTACTGAGCCTCTGACCTGCTCTTGCAGCCAGAGTGTGTCTGTCTGGACCAGTTGAGCTTCTGGTCAATGGTGACCTCAGGATACTGATGGTGGTAGACTCAGCAATGATAATGCTACTTAATGCCAAGCATAGTGGTTAGACTCTTTCTCATTGGAGATGGTCACTGCCTGGCACCTTTGTAGCATGAATATGATTTGCCATTTTATCAGCCCGTGCCTGAATACTGTCTTGGGCTGCTTCATGTGCTGAGGAGTTGACTGAAATTGAACAATGTACAATCAGCAGCTAACATCCTCACTTCTGACATGATAGAAGGAAGACCAATGCTGAAATAGCTGAAAATGGTATGCCTTGGAAAAAGCCCTGAGGAACTAATGTGATGTCGTCTTGGGACAGGGATGGTTGGCCTCTGTTCATCTTCCTTTGTTTGAGGTACGATTCCAACGACTGCAGTGTTTTCCCAATGTGCCCATTGTCTTCAGTTTTATCAAAGTGCTATGGTGCCACATCCCTTCAAATGCTCCTAGAAATCAACAGCAGTCACTCTCACCTCACCTCTGGAATTCAGCTCTTTTGCTCATGTTTGGATCAAAGCTGTGAAAAGATCTGGTGTTGAGTGGTTTTGGCAAAACAAACTATTTTTCAAACAAACAAGATTGCTGAACGATCCATGAACACTACCTCGTTATTCCTCTTTTGCACCATTTCTGCAACTGAGTAATTTTTATGTCTTGCATTGTTACTGCTGCCACATAACAACAAATTTCGTGACATATGTCAGTGATAATAAACCTGATTCTGACTTTGATTCTGAACTGGGCTTCGATGAGCAGGTAATTGGTAAGTGCTGCTTGACAGCATTGTTTGTGACAGCTTCCACCACATTGCTGAGAATTGACAGTAGACTGGGTGGTAATTAGCCAAACTGCACTTGATCTGCTTTTTGTGAACAAGACATACTTGGGTAATTATCTACATTGTTGGGTAGATACCAAATGTTGCAATTGTACTGAGACAGCTTGGCTCAAGGCACAGATAGAGGGCAGATCTTCAGTATTACATTTGGGATGCTGTCCAGTTCCATAGGCTTTGCTGTATCCTATGCTCTCAGTCATAATCACGTGCAGTGAATCAAATTATCTGAAGACTTGCTTCTGGTGGGGGTGGGGATCTCAGGAGGTAGCCGAGATGGACCAGTCACCCGGCACTTGAGCACTCACATCCTGGGCCTGCCATCATCGAAGCTGAGGATGTTCTTGCAGTTGTTTCCTTCCATTAGCTGTTCAATTGTGCATAACCATTCATTCTGGTGTGGTAGGACTGAAGATCTGATATCTGATCTATTGGCTGTGAGATTGCTTAGTTCCATTTACTTCATGCTGTTTAGTCCTGTATAGCTGCTTCATTAGAATGTACTTTAAGTATGCCTGGTGCTGTTCCTGGCATGTCCTTCTGAACACCTCATTCAATCAGTGTTGATCCCCTGGTTTGATAGTAACGATAGAGTGATGTGCTGGGCCATGAGATTACAGGTTGTGGTGTTGTTCATTATTGCTGGTGAACAACAGTGTCTCATGGATGCCCACTTTTGTACTGTCAGATCTGTTCTGAGTCTACGAACATTGAGCATGTTTGTAGTGCCTCACAGCACAATGAATAATGTACTTAGTGTGAAGAGAGCTTTGTGAGCAAGAACGGTGGAGTATCACTTCAACCAATGCTGTCATGGGCAGATGCATCTGCCAGAGACAGAACTGTGAAGATGAATTCAAGGAAATTTATCACCCCAACGTTGGTTTGCTGTAGAGCAGACTGGCAGCTGGATCCTCAACACTTGACCAGTTTACTCAGTGGTGGTGGTGCTGCCAAGCCACTCTTGCTATTGCACACTGAAGTCCCCACCCAGAGCAAATCCTTATTTACTTTCAGTACTTTGGTCACAATCAGTTGAGCTAAATTAGTTGGCCTTCTTTTGGTCCCCTCCACTACATGCTGAAGTTGTGTTCACTTTTTAAAAAAAAAATCAGAATAAAAAATATTGCTTTAATTTCCTCAGTAGCCATAAAGTCTTCAACTTCATCAGTATACTTGAGGACAAAACTGAACATGTATGTCACCCACCAGCCTTTTCTCTGAACAGTCCACCTACCAGTGTTTCAATGGAAGATAGTTATATAAAAACAAAATGGAATTGGAGACAATTTAATAATTGAACAGCTATGGGTCAAATTGGAGGTCAAATGGACCAGTGTGGTCATATTTGTGTAGCTAATATTTATCCCTCAATCCATCAACAATGACCATCACTACCACACCATTCTGTGGGGAGCCTGTTATATGCACACTAGGTACTAAATTACCTACATTTCATTGATTACATTTGAAATACACATTAGAGACTATTTATAATTGTTAAAAAGCAAAATACAAATGCAAGACCTTTAAGTGGTCCAGTAAAAGTCATAATCAGCGAGAAGAAATGCTTAAACAATTTTACCTCACTAAGCTATAATTCTACTTAACCAATGGAGAATTCCATTTCATTACATTTAAATATGCATATTTTATGTACCTACTAAAGTGTCAGATTTATCTGGCAAATTCTTGGGCCATTTAATAATTCATCCACCAACCCTACTATAATGTACTTGCTTAATCCCCATGATTATTGAATAACAATTTTCTATTCCAGTTTCCAATGAAAGATGACTTTAAACCATAATCCAACAAAAACATTTTACAGGTACAACTTTAGAAAACATTAGTTAGGCCACTGCTGTAGTACTGAGCAGTTCTGGTTGCCAAACTACAGGAAGGATGCAATTGCACTGGAGAGCATGCAGAGGAAATTCACCAGGTTGCCGCCTGGGATTGTGCATTTCCATTATGAGAGACGAGATTGGATTTGTTTTCCTTGGAGCAGAGAAGGCTGAGGGGGGAGTTGATTGAGGTATACAGAATAATGATGGGGCACAGATATAATAGATAAATAAGACACTTTTCCCCATAGCAGAGGTAGTTGGAACATGCACGAGGGGATGGAGGAGGCAGAGACTCCCTCAACATCCAAGATGCATCTTGATAAGCACTTTTAATTGCCAAGTCATAGAAGGCAATGGGCCAAGTACTGGAAAGTGGGATTAGTATAGATGGGCACCCTATCGTCAGTACGGACATGGTGGGACTAGGGCCTGTTTCTGTGCTGTATAACTAACACAGGAAAAAAAACAATTGGTTATTTTAATGGCCAATGGTGTGAAATTTTCAGATGGTAACCGTTTAATTCTCCTGAAGATTGTCTGGCATATGTGGAACTGAATACATTAACTATAATGGCAGTTCTTATCCCACAAAGTTATGCACTTAGCAGATCCTGCACTGCGCACACAGTTGAAGAATTTAGTATAATCTGCATACCTGGGCTTGCTGGGATAGCTGCTCTTGCGCTGGTAAGCTCCCCCCTTCCTCCTTTTCTTCACCATTAACCGCAGCATTCATGGGTCCATTGGTACCACTCTTCTGAATGAGAGGCATTCGCTCTAGTAAAGCTGGTCTACGAGAAACACAAATATCAAGAATTGTTACATACGAACACTAGGAGTAGGCCACTCAAACTTGCACAGCAGCTTCACTATTTAAGATCATGGCTGATTGGATTGTAACTTCAACTCCTCACTCCGTCTACCCACAGTAATCTTTCACCTAGTTACTTATCAAAACTCTACCTATCTCTGCCTGAAAAACAAATCAGAGACTCTGCTTTCACCACCCTTTGAGGAAGCAAGTTCTAAAAATCTTCAGGACAAATTTTCTTTCATTTTCCTTGAATGGGTGACTATTATAAATAATACTGGTTCTAGATTCTCCCACAAGATGAAACATCCTCCCCACATTCACTCCATCAAGACCCTTCAGGATCTTGTGTTTCAATTATATCATCTCCTACCCTAAGATCCATCAGATACATGCCTAGCCTGTCCAACCTTCCAATAAAGTCAACCCACCCATTTCACATATTGGTCTAGCAAACTGATTCCAATGCTTTAACATCCTTCCTGAAATAAGACCAATAATGTGCACAGTGCTACAGATGTGGTCTCACCAATGCTCTATATAACCAATGAATAACCTCCCTACAAATGCATCAAATTCCCCTAGCAATACATAATAGCATTGTTAGCTTTCCAAATTACTTGTACCTGCAGAGCAGCCTTTTCAAATTAAGTGTGTACCCTCAGAGCTGTAATCTCACACCTTTTAGATAAAGTACTTCTTTGCTTATCTCCCAAATTGGACAATTTCACTTTCTTGCATCTTACTCCATTCTCCATTCATTTAACCTGTATAATCTCTCTATAACCTCCTTATTTTCTTTTCATAATTTACTTTTCTGCCCCTCTTCATCATCAGCAAATTTAGCAATCATACCTTTAGTGCCTTCATGTAAAATTTCACCTGAATTTCAGTTATTTTAACACCTTTTTAGGCTTATCATGTTATACTATTCCGTGCAAAAGTTTATCAATGTTATTTCAAATAAGTATCAAAAATGTTTACAAACTTAATGTAATTTTACAATTTGCCCTCCCTGGTGGTTGGTTTGGCATGTGCATCATTTATCTCAAACAACCTAAATGGCACCAGATTCCATTTTTTGGTTTGTGCCGAGTTAACTGATTCTCTACTTTGACCTTACAAAGCCAAGGATAATTCTAGTACCCTTAGCCAAGGATAATTCTAGTACCCTTACTATAGCTGCAAAGATTGACCAGAAGACTACTATCTGGTGGCCACTTGGGTCACTCTACAGCAAATGTTATATGCTCACTGTCAAAGCCCAGCTGAAATGCTCTGAGATGAAGTACCAAAAGCAATCCAGTAGAAGGCAGCAGCTTCAAAGTAAAATGAGTAGTAAAGACAAGACAAGATAAGAAATGGCAACTCTGACACTTCCTTTGAAAAAGATTCAGTGTCCATTATTTTACAAATCACTTTTAAACTGCCTGTCAGAGTACCAAAAAAAAACCTGCTGTATTTTCTTAAAAAATTGACTTTCCATCTTTGTGGATTTCATGTTCATGTTTTTTCCTGGGTCATTGTGGGACATCCGACTTCATACACAGCATGAGCACATAACTGCTTGCAAATTTCCACTAATGTCTGTCAGCAAAAAGTAGCTCAAGAAACTATCCCAAATCTGAGATCGGGAGCGAAGTCCATGAAGAACGATGGGGACGAATTGGAACATAGAACACTACAGTACAGTACAGGCCCTTTGACCCACAATGTTGTGCCAACATTTTAACCTGCTTTAAGATCTATCTAACCCTTCCGTCCCACATAGCCCCCTATTTCTCTATCATTCATGTGTCTATTTAAGAGTCTCTTAAATGTCCCTAATGTATCTGCCCTCAACCTCTGTTGGCAGTGCGTTCTACACACCCACCACTCGTGTAAAAAAAACCTACCTCTGACATCCCTCTCATATCTTCCTCCAATCACCTTAAAATTATGTCCCCTCGTGTTAGCCATTGTCGCCCTGGGAAAAAGTCTCTGACTGTCCACTCGATCTATGCCTCTTATCTTGTACATCTCTATCAAGTCACGTCTCATCCTCCTTCTCTCCAAAGAGAGAAGTCCTAGCTCACTCAACCTTTCCTCATAAGACATGCTCTCCAATCCAGGCAACATCCTGGTAAATCTCCTCTGCACCCTCTCTAAATCTTCCACATCCTTCCTATAATGAGGTGACCAGAATTGAACAATACTTCAAGTGGGGTCTAACCAGAGTTCTATAGAGCTGCAACATTACCTTGCAGCTCTTGAACTCAATACCCCGACTAAAGAAGGCCAACACTCCATACACCTTCTTAACAAGCCTACTGACCTGCGGGGCAACCTTGAGGGATCTATGGACGTGGACCCCAAGATCCCTCTGTTCCTCCACACTGCTAAGAGTCCCACCATTAACCCTGTGTTCTACCTTCAAATTCGATCTCCCGAAGTGCATCACTTCACACTTATCTGGGTTGAACTCCATCTGCCACTTCTCAGCCCAGATCTGCATTTTATCAATACCCTGTTGTAATCTACAGCAACCTTATACACCATCCACAACACCACCAACCTTTGTATCATTAGCAAACTTACTAACCCACCCTTCCACATCCTCATCCGAGTCATTTTTAAAAATCACAAAGAGGAGGGGTCCCAGAACAGATCCCTGCGGAATGTGACTGGTCACTGAACTCCAGGCAGAATACGCTCCATCTACCACCATCCTCTGTCTTCTATGGGTGAGCCAATTCTGAATCCACACAGCCAAGCTTCCCCGGATCCCATACCTCCAGACTTTCTGAATAAGCCTTCCATGAGGAACCTTATCAAATGCCTTACTAAAATCCACGTACACAGCTTTACCTTCAACGTGCTTTGTCACATCCTCAAAGAATTCAATCAGGCTCGTGAGGCATGACCTGCCCCTCACAAAGCCGTGCTGACTGTCCCTAATCAGCCTATGTTTCTCCAAATGTCCGTAAATCCTGTCTCTAAGAATCTTCTCCAGTAATTTGCCCACCACTGAAGTAAGACTCACTGGTCTGTAATTCCCAGGGTTATCCCTACTCCCTTTCTTAAACAAAGGAACAATATTTGCCACCCTCCAATCACCTGGTACTACTCCTGTGGCCAGTGAGGACGCAAAGATCGTCACCAAACGCGCAGCAATCTCTTCCTTTACTTCCTGTAATAACCTTGGATATATCCTGTCCGGCCCCGGTGACTTATCTATCCTAATGTTTTTCAAAAGTTCCAGCACATCCTCTTTCCTCACGTCAACGTGCCCTAGCACATCAGCCTGATGTACACCATCCTCACAAATGTCAAGGTCTCTCTCTCTAGTGAATTACGTTCTACTTGAGTTTCATTTCCATAATAAAAATTCCAGTCTCACTTACCTCATGTGGTCAAACCTCATGAAGAGTGCATTGTACTCCACAGCTCGTTGTTGAAGCTCCACGTCCAAACTGCTTCCGTAGATCGAAACTGCCTTTCTGATGCGACTGTAAAGGATCACAGGCTCAAGTGAAACATCCTATGACAACCAGTAAAAGTAAACAGAAGAAACTCTCCAAAATAGTGCTCAAAAAGCATTCGTGGACAAGTAACTCCCATTCACCCATCCTACACCACTCCATCCCTCCCTATCCCTATTGTTACCAAATTTTGTCCCCTCTTAATTAGCAGGTGCCAACTGTTAGAACAAAATAGTTCCACAAACAGGTAATTATATTTATACCCTAGTAAGAGAAGCTTCAGGCCAAATGAGGCAAACTGCACGGGGACACGATGGGGTAATAGTTCATCCTAAAATGCTACATTCTGGCAATGCTCAAATCTGAAGTTACACAGGCACCTGTCATAAGGCACCATTGGAAAAGAGCAAAAAGTGAGACCTTGGCTATTACATGTCTTTCTATGCTCTTGCTGCAGAGGCTAAATGAAGTAACCAGTAGCTGGTAACAGGCGAGATCAGCTAATCCATTATATATAGGTCAAAATCTGGTAGGACATATAGAGTAAGTGGCAGAGATCTTAGCAGTGTTGGTGTACAGAGGGGCCTTGGGGTGCAAGTTCATAGCTCACTGAAATTGGCAACAGGTGGATAGGGTAGTGAAGGCAGCATGTGGCACGTTTGCCTTACAGGCTGAGGCACTGAATACAAGAATTGAGATGTCATGTTGCAGCAGTACAAGATACTGGTTAGGTGGCACTTAAGAGAATTGTGTACAATTCTGGTGCCACACTCCAGGAAGGATGTGGTTGTAAAAGAGAAAATGCAGAAGAGATTGGAGGACTGTAGTTATAAGATTGGATAGGCTGGGTTTATTCTCAAAAGAGAACATTAATATTAAATAGGAGGCTGAGGGTTGACCTTATAGATGTTTATAAAATTATGAGAGGCATAGATAGGATAGATAGTTGGTCTTTTTCCCAGGGCAGGGAATTCTATAACTAGAGGGCACAGGCTTAAAGTGAGAAGGGAGAATTTTTAAAGTACATCTGAGGGGAAGTTTTTCCACACAGATGGTGGTGGTTATCTGGAATGAGCTGCCAGAGGTGGCAGTAGAGGCAGAAACAATTGCATGTTCAAAAGGCATTTGGATAGGAAACACAGAGGAATATGTGCTTAATGCAGGCAAATGGGATTAGTGTAGATCAGCACCATGGTCGGCATTGACGAAATGGGTTGAAAGGGCCTATATCTGCTGTCTGATTCGATGAACCTGGAGACTGAATTTAGTTATTTTTGTTCCACACAGTTTTTTTTTAATATACAGTAATTAGTGATTTTCCCTCCCATCTATGGAAGAAATCAAAAGACTAGACCTTATTGTTACTAGGCTTACTTGAGCTATTCAGTAATGGGAACATCCAGTGGTGAAGGTTTGATCTACAGAGCTGTGAAACTACATGTTTTAAACTAAACTATACAAAAACCAAATCATGTACAGAAATATCTTTCGCAAGAATTATAGGATATGGCCAACATCAAGGTTAATACTTTCTGCTCATGCAGAAACATATATAGTAAATGGTAGGGACCTTATGAACATTGACGTACAGAGGGACCTTGGGGTGCAAGTTTACAGCTGGTCAACAGTGACCCCTTAGATGTTGATGTGGGGGACTCAACAATGATAATGCCATTGAATGTCAAGGAAAGCTTGGTGGAATCTCACTTGTTGGAGATTATAAGTGACAGGCAATGATCTAAATGTTACTTGCCACATCCACTAATGCTCAAAATATGCTTCATTAGGGCATAATTTTCTGAGAAGTTACAATGGAGTTTAGTACGAGGACAGTACTTAAAGGTTTTATAACTTCACCTCCCACCCTCCCTCACCCTTTATGTAGTTAGTGGACTGACTATACAGAATGCTGGTAGGCAGTTAAGTAACCACATTATTTCCCAAAAAATGTTAAGGTGGATAAGATCCTAAAAAGAGCATCTCTCAAATGGTAAAAATACAATTCAATCCATGTGCAGGTCATTGCATAATTCAATCTAGAAACCACATTGCTGCTATGGTAAAGAATAAGTGAATAAATGTTAACAGTTTGCAGCAATAAGATTCACGACCTTGCCTTGCACAGAGACTGGTTACTGAAGCCCTAAAAGAGCAATGATATCATAAATTTATTCAAGCACTGCATTACTCAATTGTGCAAATTACTTTAAAAATGAGCATTTAGGGACCAACTTTCCCATGCGAAAAAGTACCTTCTCAGTAGAGATCAATGACTCATCAGATACATGCTCTAATACATACCACTCAGCCATACCACTATTTGAAGTATTTGCTATCATTTAAAGAGAACCAGCTAATGACCATTTGAGGTGGTGAGATAACATATTTTCTACTTACTTGGTGCTGCTTTGCAGTCGTGTGCTAAGCTTCATAATGGCAGTTAGTGCATATTCACGTGTTGCAAGTGCTGAGAGACTGGAGTGCAGAATCTTTTCTAAAACATCCAACACTTCATCTTCTGTAACCTACGTAGGTAAAGATGCAGCAGAGTGTGTACACCAAGACTGGAGCTGTTGAGTACCCACAGAATAATGACTAGAAACCCCATGATACAAAGAATTCTCTGGCAAACTTTCACATGGAACATTTACAGGTGCAGATAAAGTAGCCCAATTATAGCAGGAATCAAGCCATATAATCTTCTAATTCTAACATTCACATTTAAACAAACAGAAGTTATTAAATACAAGTTATTAATTTTAAAGAATGTTTTGCAATTTCTTTGCAATTCTCCACATTTGAACAGAAAAAAATGGGTTGAAGACCAGTTGATGGATAGCAAAAGACCACCTAGTCAATTCTGCCCATGCTTAACTCCTTGGTGGCTGGAGCATCATGAACATTCATGACACTGTGGACTCACACCATTAGATTTTGACTGGACAGAAGTTCATCAGGTTAGCAAACTGTGGGCGACAACTCTGTATCTGTACTCAGCAAGACAACAGCACCCGATTTTTAAAACCTGCATTATCTACTAAATGCCATAATATAATGGAGTTGACACTAGAGTATTGAAGCAAAGAGGATCAAGCAGAAAAAAATTGCAATTCAGTTGTTCAAGAGACTTCCATTCTCTTCATCAGGAAAAGACAGGCCTTCCTATGTGTATAATATTATTATACTGGAAAAAAATAATACATTTGCACCTGAACTGGCGTTTCCTCCTCAAACTCCCCCGACAACAGAAGATCCCCATACTCTCCAATACACCACACTGCAACTTGTACAAGAGGTTGCTGTAAAGAAAAAGAAATTGACCCAAATCAAACACATCATCCCACTTTAGACCAGACTATTTTCAGGCAAATTTTGACAATTTGGTTTATACAATAAGACAAAGAATATGTAACATAATGAGGGGTTGATGGAATGGAGGGTGGAAGCACATGCAAGAAAGGGAGACAGAACAAAGAACAACTGATTGTTTCAACTTAAACAAAGGCTGCCACCCAAATGTACAAGTTTAAACATTTGCTCACCAGCCTGAAATATTACCCAGCCAAATGTTCCTTGACCTGCTATTAATCAAACTGGGAAGACTAAGACACAAGGCAATTGTTGAAATAAAAGTGAAGGTAAAGCTGGCAGGTTAAATTGAATTTAGCCAAGACTATTACTGTAATACTTAATTGAGTGATGTTATTTTATCAGGCATTTTGTATTATTCAGATTTGAAGAAAATGACTATAGAATTGTTGGAAGGGGAAGGGGTCTGATGAGGGTTGCATTGAACAGTCAAAGATCATAGTTTACATTAGTACCAATGACAGAGGTCTTAAACGGAAGATTTTTGGAAGTTATGAAAACAGTTAAGAATTAGGACCTTGAAAAAAAATCAAGTAACGTTTGGAATACTCCATGCCCAGGACCACAGTTTATCAAAATAAGATAGGACAGATGAATGTCTAAAGAGCAGTACATGAAGAGAAATTTTAGATTTCTGGAGGTATTAGGGTCAGATCTGGGCTGTCAGACGTAAGGGTAGGCCAGCTTATATTTCAACTAGATGCAATAATTCTGCAGGGAGATTTGCTATTGCTTTTAGAGGTTTTAAACTAGCTTGTCTGGGGAATGGGAGCACAAACAAAAATTTAGAACAATAAAGTGATGTTATTTAGGTGAATTACTAAGCAAATTTGAAGGTAGAAAAGACAAAATAGCAAGAAGCCAACAAAGGAGTCCGAGTACAAAAAGAGACTGCAGATGCTGTAATCTGGAACAAAAAAACAGAATGCTGGAAGAACTCAGCGATGAAGTCGTTGACATACTCCTTTTGTTTCCACAGACGCTGCTTCACCTGCTGAATTCTTCCAGCATTGTTTATTGTTGAGGGCAGAGACAGACATGTGGACTTATGGTAACATAGCAATGACTGAAACAGAAACATTAAAGGATAACTGATTCACACAAAAACATGAAATTCTGAAAATACTCAGCAAATATTTCCAGCATTTTCTGTTCTTATGTTAGATTTCCAGGAGGATTTTTTTTTGATTTTCAGTGATCCACATTCCTGATTACAGGGTTTTCAGATGAGAGCATGGGGAAGAAAAGGTTTCAAATTGGCTGAAGAATCAATTACCGCCTTAAGAGATGAAATGTGAGTGAGATCAAGCTGGGCATAAAAGCTGAGTTGAGAAAAAGGGGCAACTGTCCAGCAACATACAATTTGGGATACAAGCGAACAATAGAACCTTATACCACATACCAAGAGCCCAGGACTGAGAAGACAGAGTGAAATTATAATGTAAAGAGAAGGCAAGAATAAAAAACTGGCATGCAAAGTCAAAGGATACCAAAGACAAGAGAAGAAGAGGTTAACAATAATGACAACAGCCCTAGAGACCAAAATAATCTGTGTAGCTGGCAGAAGAGTGGGCATGGCTTGTAATAATCATTCAGCATCTATTTAAAAGTGGTGACAATGCACATATGATAGTTAAAAACGGAATAAGTAAATTTGAGGGTAAATATTAAGAGATTCAGCATATTTTGAAGCAAGTAAATCAGACCCAGATGAAACATTCCAGTCAGATAAGAGAAGCGAGGAAGAGAGATTCTGACCAATTTCAGTCCTTTTCTGTCCACAGGCATGGTGCCCAGGACCAGCTGTTTAAGGAGAGAAGAAATGATAGAGCATTAATTAAGGGCCAATGAGGTTAAGATGGGTGGTGGGCAAATTTTTAGAAATAGAACTTAAGACAGAAACTGGAGCAATAAGTGAGGAGACTCCAATACAAATTGCATCTGTAAATTAGTCTCTGTCAATTACAGCAATGCAGCCAATGGACTCGACTGACAGGCAAGTTACCCAAACATACCCACACTGCCTGGGAATTGTGCTGCCACCATATGCAGCTTCTTTGGAAAGGCACAGATCAAATCAATCAGCACGGATTAGACTGGAAAAGGTCATGCCCGACTTGACTGAATTTGAGGTGGTAACAAACAGGTTTGTTGAAGTCAGCACATTTGAAGTTATCTACATAGATTTTTAGCAAGACATTCAAAACCCCAGACTGATCAGAAAAGCCAAAATACATGAGATTCAAAGGAAGATGGCAAGTTGGAACTAAAACATGGTCAGTGTTTGGAACTAAAACATGGTCAGTGTTTTGGAACCAAAGGCCAATAAGCGTTTCTGTGACTGGAAGGTTGCTTGTTGTAGAGTTCCACAGGGTTCAACAAAACAATTTTCTTGGAATGTATCAAATGTACTTAAAAGTAGGAGGCCCCATTAAGAAGTCTGCAAAAAAAAATGCAGTTGTTTGTGGACTAACAGGAAGATATCAATAGATGGCAAAATAAATCGCGTAAATAAATTTCCCAAGCACGAGATAATGCATTGGGGAAGGAGGTGCAAATATGACAATGGATGGCAAGATGCATAGAAAGCCAGAGGAACAGAAACTCAAGGGCATGCCCATAGAACCCCAAATGTAGCTGTGAAGATAGAGTGACCAAACAAAAAGGCAACTAGGATACCATGCTTTATTGACTAAGCATAGAAATACAAAATGGAGGTTATGCTAGAACGGCATCAAAAACAACTAGTCAAGCCACAACTTGGGTACTGTGTGCAGTTCTGAGTGGCAAATGGACATTAGGGAGGGTGCAGAGTTTTTACAAGCAGGCAGACAGGAAAATTTTATTTATGAGGAAAGACCAAAACAGGCTAAATTACTCTCTTTGGAAAAGGCAGCTGAGGAATTGTGTGATGAGGGGCTTTAGGTCCTGTCATACTCAGCAGAGGGGGCAAAAAACCAAGGGGTACAGATTTTAAGCTATTGGTAGCAAGATGAGAGGGAAGTGCTTCTGCCAACCCTCCTGCACTTCCTCTCCAACCCCCCCCCCCCCCCCCCCCCAAAAATATGCCTGGCTCAAGAATGGCAGAAGTAGAATCCTTCAAATTTCAAAAGCATCTGGAGTGTATAAATTGCTATAGCCAGCAAGGATATTGAATAAGAGCTGGGAATTAGGATCAGGTTGGATTCTGCCAGCAATAACATTGTTCTGAATATTTTAAGTATCTGTGTTAAACCAGAGTTAAATACAGCACAATGTATCAAGCTCCTTACAATGGTCATTACAATGATGTAAGCAATACATTTTTATTTTTAATAAATGCAAGCAATACATTTTGCTACTTGCCTGTGAAATATCCACACGAATGGCCTGATAAAGCTTCTGCACAATGTATGAATGAAGGGAGTTTGCATTACTGATGAGCTGAATCAACAGAGGCACTGAGTCATCTCGGACGTAACTTCCAGCCTGTGGAGAGGGGGAAAATGTACCACAGAATGTTACAGGATGGGTTCCATTGATAACAACTCTAGCCCTCTAGAGCAAATATCAGAAGCATGTGGCTGGAGCTCATACATACCGTGGTGAGAACTCTCATGATGGTGTCAATGTGCCATCGCTTGTTTGGAGCATATCTGGAAAAGACCACATATATTCATAACATTGAATTAGGACATGTACCCGATCAAAATAAGAATAGCAAGAGCAAGCCAAACCACACCTTGAACCTCCTTTGCTATTCAGTAAAATCAAGGCTGAACTGTGTGCCTCATCCACCTTTCCACCCAATTCCCACATAGAACACGACAGCACAGTACAGGCCCTTCAGCCCACAATGTTGTGCCGACATTTTATCCCAGTCTAAGATCTACCTAACCCTTCCCTCCCACATAGCTACCCATTTCTCTATCATTCATCTATCAATGTTCAAAAATCTATTAATCTTAGCTTTGAATACGTTAAGTGACTAACTACAGCCCTCTAGAGCCACTAATCTTATGACAGAATTTCTTATCCCAGTACAAAATCGCTGACCCTTATCTGAACTGCGCTCCAGATCTAGATTTACCAGACAGAAGAAACAATCTTTTGGCATATGCTCCTGCAACCCCACTCTCAATCTTGTACATCTCCTCAAGATCATTCTTCTAAATTCCATCTACATTCATTAGAGGACGATTTCTTAATCCTGTAAATATAATAAATCTCAATTATCCTAACTCCAATGCAACTTAAGAATAATCTGGTGTATAAAGAAACAGCGTGCAATACAAATTCACTTCAAAACATATCTTGCAGAGCCAGAGAATAAAAAAAGGCCATTTGGCCAACCATGCCCATGACATCCAGTGGATACCCATCCATATTAATCCCATCTTCTAGCACTTGGTCTGCAGCCTTCTATGTCTAGGTGATTCAAGTGCTTTTCTAGACACTTCTCAAATGCTGTCAGTAACTTTGCTTCCAGCACTCTCTCAGGTAGTGCATTCCAGGTACTCATAACTTTGGGTAAAAATAAAATCCACATCACATTCCCTCCAAATCTCTTGCCTTTACCCTATAGTTTTATTCACCTCTGATATGAGGAAAAGTTTCCTGCAGTCAATCCTGTCTATATCCCTCAATCATGTCCCCTCTTAACCCTCTCTGCTCCGGGGAAAACAGGCCTAGCCTTTCCAGTCTCTCCACCCAACTATAACACCCCATCCCAGGCAACCCTGCTGAATCCCCTCTGCATTCTCTTCAGTGTTATTATACTTTTCCTATAGTGTGGTGACGAGAATTGCACACAGTACTCCAGCAGGGGTCTGATCAACTTTTCATAAAGTTGGTGCACAACCCCCTTGCTCTTGCATTCAATGGCCTGACTAATGAAGGTCAATATCCCATATGCCTTCTTAATCTGGTCATCAATCTGTGCTGTCACCTTCAAGGATCTTTGGACAATCAAAGATACCTCTTTTCCTCAATACTCCCATTCATCATGTAGATCCTAGCCTCATTAATACTCCCAAAATGCATCACCTCACATTTATCAGGATTAAAATTCATCTGCCATTTCTCAGCCCATTTCACCCACCTGGTCTAACACTACCGTACACACTGTGAATAACTCCACAAACATTTGTCATCTGCAAAACTACTGACCATGCCTACTAAATCCACATCCAAATCTTATGTATTACAAACAGCAATGATCCAATCCCTATTGAACACTAGTCACAGGCATCTAATCACAAAAACAATCCTTTACCATCACCATCTTCATTTGCCAACCCAATTGTGAATCCCATTTACCCTGGATCCCATGCGCCCTAACATTATGGACCAGTCTCCCAAGTGGGACCTTATCAAAAGGCTTACTGCCTTCATCAATACACTTTGTTACCTTCTCAAAAATCCAACTAGATGGGTAGACCTTGTCTTACCATTGACACAACTATGCCTGGCCATCTCTGATCAATCCCTGCCTTTCCAAGTGATCATTAACCCTGCCCCTCAGAATTTTCTTCTAATAACTTCCTTAGTACTGATGCTAGACTCACAGGTCTATAATTGACAGAGTTTTCCCTGCAGCCCTTCTTGAAAGGGGGTACCACATTTACCATCTTCTAGTCATCTGTTGCCTCACTCGTGGCCAGCAAGGATTTAAAAATCTCAGCCAAAACCCCAGCAATCTATTCCCTTGCCTTCTACAGCAGCCCGGGATAAATCTCATCCAGCCCCAAGGACTTGTCTACCTTTAAGCCCACCAAGGCATTGAGTAGCTCCTTTTTATTTATGGAGACTTGTAAGTAGAATTTCACCTTCCCCTTCGCTGAGTTCTCCAAATACAAAGACCATTTCCTTTAAGAATAATCAATGAGAGGTATTCATTTAGGACATCACCTATAGCTTCTGACTCCATGCACAGATTGCCCCTGTGGTACCCAAAAGGCCCTACTTTTTCCCTGGCTATTATTTTGTCCTTAATATACTTATAAAAGACCTACGGATTTACCTTAAATACTGGCTACCAGTGATGTTTCAGGACTCCTCTTTGCCTTCCTAATTTCCTTTTCTTAAGCATCAACCTACATTTTTAGTAGGCCATCCCACCTTTAGTTCTCTCTACCTGCTATATGCTTCCTTTATTTCTTTATCCAATCCTTGATTTCCCTCAACATCTCAACATCCAAGATTGCCTGTAATTGTTACCCTTGGCTTCCACCCTTACAGGAACACGTTGGCCCCAAACTCTCCACTATTTCTCCTTCGAATGCTTCCCAATGTGCAGATGTAGACTTACCTGCAAATAGATGCTCCCAGTCTACCTTTGCCAGGGTCTGTCTTATTTTAATAAAATTAGCCTTCCCCCAATTTAAGACCTTGATTCCTTGTCTATCCCCATCTTTTTCCATAACCACTTTGAAATATATGGAATTATGGTCACCATCTCCAAAATGCTCCCCTATTGACACTTCGCTGGTCTATCTTCATATTGTATCAAAAAGCTCTCCGGGACACCCCAAAAATTTCACCCCCTCGATGCCTTTTACAGTCAATTTGATTCATGTTCTAAACAGTTGGTGCCCATTGATACATCTGAAGTATATTGTGGAATGAAATGTTCTGAGTAAACTTCTGAACATACCTTTTCAAAAAAAACCCCACTCTGTGTGGAATCTCCTTTTCCTTTGTATTCATTTATGCTATGTACATTAATGGGGAAACAGTTCAGCAAGCTTAATCACTTTATCCCATCTTAATATGCAATGATCATTGAAATAGGGAGGGCAAGCAACCTTTTGATGTAGAATGTCATCTCCACACTTGGAGAAGTGCAAAAAGTAGCAGTTGGATTGGAAGAAGTCATCTTCTAAATAGCTAAATTCCATTTAACACAGGCTTTTAACTTTCAATATTTAAGGAAAAGACAAATAGGATCGGAGAATTCCTCAAGAGGTTTAGGGAACTTTATATTCTCCTTGTAAATTCCCAAAACCAAGTGGATCAGTCTGTCATTTTGTTAATTGGTATATTCCTTGCATTAACTAAAGACAGAATTTACTGTGGCACAGAATTTAACTGAGGAGTGTGCCCAAGTACTGCCAATGCTTTCCTAATATAACTGCAAGAAAGATGTCATTCCATTCATCTGTACTGCAGTATAGTGTGTGCAAGTCCTCTATGTGCCAAATGAAATACCAACATGATTCAGCCCTACATTTTATATGGTCAACTGCTGCAGCTGAGACCTACCAATGCTTGATGTCTAATACTCAATGCACACAGTGGAAGAAACATTTTGTAGGTGGAGGATTGAATAAAAACAATGCAACACTACCCAACATAACTTAGTAAATACCACCATCAAGTTACCTAAACACTAGTAACAAACCTCAGGTCTGCACCAAAACTTGAAAGTAAATTGACTGAGTGACTGTAATAAATTAGAAAATAATTTTGTATATTTCAATGACAAGGGCTATAAAATAGCAAACTCTGTCTTTCTTGCCATCCTTTTCTTATTAGATGTTTCATGCTTCTATTCATCCTCATTTTGCTGCAAACACCTATTTGCAATATCTCAACTGTTAATTGTAGTGAGCAGACACTATGCAAACCTACATGTTCATTGTCGATACTTTATGGCTTATATTTTGGCCTTGCATTTGAATTCAAAGCTTTGTTGTAGCACAAACACTGATATAAATTATACTCTGCATTTTTACAATAACAGGTGAACAGATTATACTTTCAGAAAAGTAACACTTTCCCTCACAAAATGTACACAACGCATCTAATCTGTCTGTACTTCTACGCAGTTTCACAACATACAGGGGTCTGTAAGAGATAAGAGATAGTTTCAGGAACAAGATATAAAACTTGACAGTAGTCAAAGAGCTGTTGCAGCTTGGTGTTGCCTTCTCAATCCTGTCCCAGAAGCCACCCTGCAGAATGCATTTGAGCTTTTAGGTTGGGGAGAGATTCAATAGGTCATAGAACACCTTTAGACTGGAAGCCACATCTTTCCAGGTACATGGCATTTTATTCAATATGGATTGCTCCAGTTTTCTCTCCATCTTGGACATGGCCAGCATCTATTTTGGTTTTAAAAAGATTCTGATCTCCATATATTATGTGGGGTAACACAGATCACAAATGCCTTAATAGTTATGCCACTGAATGGGAAGGATTCATCTTGGGGAGTCAGAGCCATTTAAAGTCATTTGTGATCCTCTGCCTGCTCAAGGACAAGTACCCTATATTTGGGAAAGATTGATTTTGTATTGAACAGGAAGTTTGGTGTTTAATTAAAACAACACTATTGAGACCAGCGAAGGAAACATGAGATAAAGACTACCATCAAATAATGATCTGAACCACAAAACTGTATAGTTGTTGCACACAAGCTTAAGCATGTGAATGTAAGCAGTCCAAGAACAAACTAAAATTGTAGTTTTAGCAGCTTAAATCACCCTGGGTATGGAGGTATTACAGACAGGTGTGAAAGCAAAAGCAGGAATGGCATTTTCAAAATACAAAGGGACTCAGTCTAGTGAATTCCACAAAGATTATGTTGAATTCCTCACTTACTTTTCTGCTGCCAGGAATATTCCTGAAGCACAGTCAGCCTTAAACTCTGGGTCACAGTGGTCCAGAAAATAAAGCAATTCTTTCATCATTCCTCGAACATTGCTGCCATTAACCAGGGCAAAGCATAAATCCATTGCACGCCTTCAGGTGACAAAGAAAAAAAAGACTTGCATTAAAATTGGACTTGCACAAATAGTAGTTAGCATAACCTCAATTCAGAATGTCTGAAATTGCGATTCAGAACTGAACAATTACTAAATTAGAAAAACTGAAGCGAAAGCAGAATTGGCTCCAGTACCATCACCTTTACCAAAAATGTATGTTAATATTTACATAACGCAATTTTTACAAGTTCATTAGGTTTTCAGAACTGAACTGGTGTCGGTAGAGGTGAAAAAAGACTGTCAGCACAGTGGAATTTAATTAAATAATTAACAATTTCACAATGAGTTGTTTTTTGAATATTAAAGTTATTCTCCTGGAAACAGTTACAAAAACAAATGACCTTGTAGTCTTAATGTGATTCTTTGTATGATGCACATCAGGAGAAACTGGCTCCAGAAAAGCCATTGATGGTACATAGCATGCACAAAGATTGGCACGATGCTGCCAATGAGTGAAATCAGTCTCCTCATATTGGATGAAACCTCAGGTCCTATGTCAATGGTTTTGACAAAGCAGGATAGAAATTGACTAAACAAATCTCAAATTTCTCAACAGGTTGGATACACTTCATGATACTGTGTGGTTGCCATATGCCATTTTAAGGATAAAATCAACTCAGCAGTAGCTAAGTGTTTTTTTTCCTCCCCTAACAGTCCTTAATCCCAGTGCATTCATCTATTACCACTTATTCATTTTTCCACAAATGCCTGGGTTTTTAACCAAACAAGCTACACACGTCAGACAGCTGTCATATTTTTCCACACTGATTTAGCTTTGAAAGTGGACTTGCTTGACAACAGTACAGAATTATCAATTAATGGTCACCATTTCAGAGATCTTGTACTATCAGAGAATAGGGTAGCATAGATTTAATTTTTGATTTTGATTTGGAAGAAGTCTTAGTTCTGCGTTATCTGTAAAGATACTACGCAAGATGTACATTTGCCTTTTCATAACAGAATTGATGTGGGTTTACATAATATTGACTGGAATTTAACACAAATCCAGAAGGCCTGCTCAACAGAGCACAGAATGGTTGACAAGGGAATGAGAAACAGTGTCATGGGGTTGCATTTCCAATGTCTGTACTGTTGACATGGAAATTAAAGCATTGCATGGAACATGGTAAGCATCATGCTGAATACCAAGGGTTAGATGTTAACATTGGATGCCATGCTCAGCAATATCCTTTAAATACTAAAGAAAGGAATAGAATGATTGACAGCAAAATTCCAAAATATTTCTTATTTTATCCTATATTATATATCCCATTTCAGAAATAGGACCCTTGGAAGATCAACTACTTTTATTCAACAATCCATGTTGAAAATGTCACAATTTGAAATGCAAATGAGCGTTTGCCTCCAAAAGCAGAAGTGCTGGGTATCTGACCACGTGATTGATAAATAGGCACCGCCTCTATAGGCTTCTTTAAAATTGGCTGGTTCATGGTCTCCCGCACTAATGCCCTGCAGCATTTCCCTAAAGTAAATGGACATGGGCAATTACAATGCCATTGCACACAACTATGACCCTGATTTAAAATTATCAATGATCAATAAACTACCAGAAACAACCTCATTAATTTGCAAGGTTATTGATGTTGGGATCAATTTCCAGCATTAATCTCAGAACCACCAACCCTGACCTTGGCACCACTCCAACCTCATCCCTTCTGAATGTGCAACACCCTGCTCATGTCAGGCCAATCACGACCTCACCCTGTGCCCAAAAAATGACCCCGTTTCTAATGCCATTAGTGAAAATTAATTATTCACAATGGTTTTGAAGTTAAAAGTGGTTTCCACTCAAGATTGGTATTTTGGCAACAGGACCACCCTGTAAAATCAAGTAGCCCATCAATAATTGCTGCCTGAGCCCATGCACAAGCAAACCCTGGGAATTAAATGTTAGGAAAGCACATTGGTGATGTAACCAGGAGTGTGAGAAAACATCTACTGATCTCTAGTTGGTTTTGAAGGAATACAACAAATTATATTGCTAGAGATAGGAACAGAGACTCTCTGTTCCTGTTTTTAACAATATGGTTTGTGCACATGATATTTTTGGTTGGAACATGATAATTCTGGGAAACTAATTATGCTGATATCTTTAATAAAAGGATTAAGGAACAAGAAGCTGAAATTGATCCATTACCAATGAGCTAAGTTCTGCTTTACAAGTCACAGGGCCATCACCTTTTAATGGAGACATCAAGGTCAGTGAGACAGTCTACGATCGTACTCCGGTGTCTCTGTACTGCATTGTGGTCCGTCTGCACCATCTTCAAAAGTGACGTCAATGCAACGTACCTTCAGAGAATAAAACCTCAGAAATAAGATTTTTTTTAATTTAATGATATAAAAATAAAAGAGAGGAAATAGTACACCCCCACAAAGTGACTTACTGGAAGTAAAGGAACAGGTCTAACGTCATACAAGAGTAAGGCGGCAAAAAGGGAACTCTCTGTTCAACAAAATTTCCATACTGCAGTGCTGGGAATCCAAATCACCGAGTAATAAAATTGCAGAAAGGCCCTCGTTGAGACACTATTTTCAAGGAAATCATTCTGGCACCTCTCAGCTACTGAGGGGTACAACACAAATTCTGTCAACACTGTTAACCCTATACAGAAGGATCTATGGAGCCCTACTTTGAGTGCAAGGCAGCTCATTTAAATGCTTTCTTTACTTCTAATATGGCGTTGACTAAAGCTGACTTCCATAGCCACATCTTTCATAAGAAAGTAGGATCATAGGAGGCCACCAGGCCCCTCCAATGTGTCCCACCATTCAATATCAAGGCTGTATGATGCCAGCCTCAACATCCCTTCTGTGCCAGTTATCCGCAACCCTGAATCTTTCAAACGTTCATCCATCTCCACCTTAAATGTATCTAATGATTTGACCTCCATCACCCTCTGGGACAGAATTCCAGAGATTCACTACCCACTAAGAGAAGAAATTTCTACGTACTTCAGTTTTAAATGACCAGCCCCTTAGTCTTCAGCTATGTCCTCTGGTTCATGACTCTCTCACTCACGAAAACATCTCAACATCTACCCCGTCAAGCCCCCTTAGGACCTTAAACATTTAAATTATTCGTCATTCTTCTAAACTCCAAGAAATACAGACCCAAACTGTCTAGTCTCTGTTGATACAACAACCCTCTCATCCCAGAAATTTTCTCCTTTGGAACTGAGATAAAGAGGAATTTCATCAGCCAGGTGGTGGTGAATCTGTGGAATTCATTGCCACAGAGGGCTATGGAGGCCAAATCATTGGGTGTATTTAAGGCAGAGACTAATAAGGTTCTTGATTGGTGAGGTTAAAGGTTACAGGAAGAATGCAGGAGAATGGGCTTGGAAAAAAAAAGCCACGATTGTTATGGACCAGTTGCTTGAATATTTGCTAGTGTTCATCTACTAACCTGTCCCGCAGTTTGTTTTCCCAGTCCATGTTAGACAACTCCACCTTTACTGCTGTACAATTTCTCTTATTTAAGTTGAAGACAGTAGTTTTGGTCCTGTGATGTTCACTCTCATACTGCATCTGGAGTTCTATCATATTGTAGTCACTACCTCCTAAGGGACCTATAACCACAAAATCTTACTAATCCTTCCTTACAACTCATGACCAAATTTAAAATAGCCTATTTGTGGGTAGCTTGTATAACAAGAAGCAATCCCCCAATTATTCTTCTATGAAAGCCTTGCCAATTTGGTTTGTCCAATCAATATGTAGATTAAAATCGCCTATGACGAATGTAGTTCCCTTCAAATACATCCCCATTTATACTCCAGTCTACAGGGATCACATTTTGCAGGCCGATGGACTACTCCCACCATGTCTTCTTTACCCTGCTATTCATGACATCAACCCACTTTACTATCCACTGCCTCTATATCTTGACTGTTCTCATGCCTTCCTTGATTAACACTACCCCACCTCTTTTCCCTTTTTCACTTGCTCTTTTGGAATAATGCATAACTTGGAATATTGAGCAACCAGCTCTAGTCACCCGACAACCACATGTCCATAATAGCCATAACAACATACTCATGTTGCTATCTGTGGTGTCAACTCCACTATCTTATTGCAAATGCTACATGCATTCAAATGAAGATTTAAGGTTTGATTTTCTTTAAATTTTTTTTTCTAACTCTCGATTTGCTCTGTGCTGCATACTTATACTTTCTGCCTCAGCCTGTTGCACTTTTCTTGTCAATTTCCCCCTCACTATTCTTTACACCTCCTCTCTCATTTCCTGATGTATTAAACATCCTGTTCTTGGAGTCCTCCCCACTCCTATTTAGTTTAAAGCCCTACCTACATCCCTATTTATGTGATTCACTGGGACATTGATCCAAGTATGACTCAGGTAAAGCCCACACCAAAAGAACAGTTCTCTCCTTCCCCAGTATTGGTGCCAGTGTCCCATGAATCTGAAACCACTTCTACCACACAATGCTTTGAGCCATGCATTTACCTCTCCAATCCTATTTGCCCTTTGCCAATTTGCACATGGCTCAGATAATAACCCGAGGATCATGACGCTTGTGGTTGCTTTTCAATTTTGCCCCAAGCTCCTCATAATCCCTCATCAGAACCTCCTTCCTTGTCCTACCCATGTCGTTAGTGCCTACTTGGGCAACGACAACTGGATTCTCCCCTCTAATTTCTTCTTCAGCCCAGAAGAGAGGTCCTTAACCCTAGCACCAGGCAGGCAATAGAGCCTTCAGGACTCAGAACAATGTCTCTTCCCCTAACTATGCTATCCTCTATGACTATTATGTTTCTCTTTTTGCTCCCCACTTGAACAGCTCCCTGTCATTCAAGCAAGCCACTCTTTCCTTGGTCATTGTTTCAATCTCTCTGAACCTTTACCCCACCATTGACATTACCTTTCTTTGCTCCACCTTGCCCCTTCTATCAACTTAAAACAGGCCTGATTGTTAACTTTCCCTATTTCTGATGAAAGGTCACCCACTTGAAATATTAAGAGTTAAAAAGAATTTGGAGCCGCTGAGTATTTCCAGCACTTTGTTTTTATTTCACATTTCCAGCTTCTGCAGGTTTGTCTTTTGGATTTTCAAAGCTCATAAAGTACTTGATTTATGTTTGAAGAACTGAGGGAGAATACACCCCTTAACTGTATAGAATTTAATGCACAAACAGTTCATTCTGCTCAGGCTTGCCAGTACAATTATAACATTGGCATCTACTGAAAGTGGGGAATTCCTCAGACACAAATTAAAAAAAAAATCTAAACTAGCTAATAAAACAACGGATTTACAGTCAATCAGTAGTTTGATGCGAGGGGTCACTGACAGTGCTATTAAGTAGTTACCTAGCAATACGCAGTATTGATTCTGCCAAGTCCTGATGATGGACCTAATTGCAGCCTTAGACAAAAGAGGGGCTAAGCAGCTGAATTCCAGAAGCATGGTATCATCAAGCATTTGACTAAAGGGGCTTTACAGAGTGCTGGTCAAATGAAATGATGGGAAGTCTGGTCAGGATACAGCTAGGCAATTTTCACATTGTTGGGTACTTGCCATTATTGTAACTGTACTGAAACCAACTTGGCTAGAGACACGTAGCACAATTCTTTAGTACCTCAACCAACATAACTGGTCCCACAAAGTTTGCTGTATCTGCCAAACTGGCTTCTATGATGGCAGGCACCTCAGGATAAGGCCCAGATGGATGACCTGCTTGACATTTCTGGCCTCATGAATGCCCAGACCCTTGAACTGTTTTGAATCTATGCCAATTGGCACAATGGTACTAAATAACAGCATGGAGGCAGATCCTGGTGTAAAGACTGGACTTTGTTTCCTCAACAGCTACGCAGTGGTCACTTCTACTATTAATATAAAGGACAAACGAATCTATAACAGACAGATTGGCAAGAACGAGGTCACCTTTATTCCTTGTGCTGCAGACCCAATCCGGCAACTATGTTCTTCAGGACTCAGCCAAGTCAAGAGGGTTAGTGTTAATAAGCCACTAGCTCCCCAGCTACAGAGGATATCACCTCCCAGGATGGCCTTTGAATATGGCTGCTTTGTAAACCATCATTACCAACTTCCACTTTACAGACTTCAAGCACTATAAAATTGTCAGATTTTTTTCCCCTGTATTCATCATTTAATTTCACAAAGATAATCTACAGGTCAACATTTTGCTTGCACCTAACTACAAGCTTCCAAAGACTTTTCAAAAAGAGAAAATAAACAGCTGGTCAGATCAGTTTCAACTCTAAAGTTACTGCAGACTGACAACTTAGAAGATTCAATAGTGTTCATTTGATTAACTCACCACCACAAGACCAGAAACTCAGCAAATGCAAGATTAAAGTCTAAAACTTTCCACTCTGTGGTTCCAACTTATGCTGTGCCTCACCACTGTAATGCTGAAGTTATCCTTTACAGCTATTATTAACAATTTGAACGTGGTAATTTGGTTTGTGTTCAAATATTATGAACTGCCAGATTACCTCCTGGTCATCAGTTACTAATTTGCTTTGACCATTTCAAAGCTTTAAGTGTCTTGTAATGTTTCTTTTAAAATTAGAGGTATCAATAACTCCAGGAGTTAAATGAACAAGCTCTACTAACAATGACCATAATTTTTCAGCAATAACATCCAGCAGAGAATTAAAGATCCAGTGACTCTAGTAACAAATAAAACTGGAGACAAAAGGTAGAGGGAGAGTAAAGGTTTAGTTTTATAGTTTGAGTTAGTGTTTACATCTATTGCAGAAGTTAAATCTCAGAATTACACTTACCTAATATTTTTATCATTGTTTAGCAAAAATCTACCCAAAATATTTACAGCTAGAACCTGAGGATTAGAAAACAAAAACAGGTTATTACACATTCAACAAAGTCTATTCATAATTAAATCTTTTATTACACCAATTCTGACAAGTGTTTAACAGAACTATGGTCTTGTCCTTTTAAGTTGTGGGCACGCTATGTTGGCGCTGAAAGTGTGGCGACTCTTGCGGGCTGCCCCTAGAACACTACGCAAAAGATGCATTTCACTGTGTTTCGATGTACATGTGACTAATAAAGATATCTTATTTTATCTTAATTGAGTTGCAGAGATTGGGTGTTGCTCCACAAGTGGTGGCAGGCAAGAAACTTGAGATAAACTGTCAGGATGGTATTCAACCTCACCATGGGCAAAGGAGGGGACTAAACTGCAGGAAAGCTGTACAATAATTATTCCAGTCAATGTTTCTTTGTGGGGCTCAAATAACAAATTGAGTTTCGTTATTCCTGTAAGTGGCACGCTCTGAACATTTTCTGTAAATTACTTACCTCCCTGCCCTCCCCCTTCACCACCAAGTTGTATGCCAGTGTGTCTATACTCTTTTGTTCTTTGTCAAGGCAGTTAGGCCTTTGGCAAAAACAGCTACACTGTCAATGTTCAACCCTCTCCACTGGGGGGAAACATTTACCTGATGCCGATACATCCAATCTCGAGCAGCTTGCAATACAATTTTGCAGTGACATTGCTTGCAAGTAATGCCCTTCATCTTTGTAAAGTGTTTCAATTTTTGGAGCAAGGCACCCCAAAACATCACTGAATGTGCCTTTAACTTTCTCCCCCGACTCCTCTCTCTTCAACCCACTTTGAGATTTTAACATGGACATTGTTCTAACAGCCATGAATGTGCCTTCACTGCATAAGTTTGCGAGGAAGGTGTGGCAAAAGATGCAAGGGTCCTTGTCACGGTTCATCCCCAGCAGCAGCGTAACAGAGGATTCTCTGATCTACGGGCTGTTCCCGGGGACACACACACAGACAGAACTGCTGCTGGAAGATCATCAACTCGGTGAAAGACGCTCTTTGGTCTGCCCGAAACTTGGTGGTCTTCCAGCACTGCAGGATGTCTGTAGGGGAATGCTGCCGGCTGGCACATTCCAGGCTGCAGGAGTACGTGCTGAGGGACGCACTGAAGCTGGGCGCAGCCAACGCAAAGGCTCGGGGGGGGGGGGGGGGGGGGGGGGGGAGGACTACAGTTTAGGGTTCTTCTGCCACTGGAGGGGGAGCGGGAGGGACAGGTGAGAAAGCCCCTAAATATTGTAGCTTCCAGGGAACCACACTGTGGCATCGGTGCTGTTTTCTATATAAAAAGGTAACACTAATGAATGATCTGTGCAAGAATGTAAAGGTTTGCACTGTCTTGCACTGTATATAGTTTGACTATTATTATGAATGAAGTTTATTTTGGAGTATATAAAAATCATCTACAAGCAGAAGGGGGAAGAGGGCGGACATCAGAAATTGGAGAACCATCTCACTGTTGAATGTAGATTATAAGGTCCTGCCCAAGGCCATTGCCAACAGGGTCAAGTCTGCTCTGGGACAGGTGATCCACCTGGACCAAACCTGTGCTGTACCAGGCAGGAAGATCTTTGACAGCCTCGTGCTGCTCAGGGACACCATCGCCTACGTGCAGGACAGAAGGGTGGACACCTGCCTGGTCATCTTGGACCAGGAGAAGGCCTTTGACAGGATATCACACACGTACATGTTGGACGTGCTCTCCAAAATGGGCTTTGGGGAGGGAATCAAGAATTGGATCCAACTGCTCTAGACAGGCATCAGTAGCACAGTCCAAATCAATGGATGGGAAACAGACAGCTTCCCCATTAAGCCTGCAGTCAGGCAGGGCTGCCCTCTCTTCTGTCTTGTTCGTGTGCTGCATAGAACCTTTTGCTGAATCCATCAGGAAGGATGAGAGCATCAGAGGGGTGACGTTACCAGGCAGTGAGAGCACCCTGGTGAAAACCTCCCTGTATATGGACGATGTCGCCGTCTTCTGCTCGGACCCAAGGTCAGTTCGCAGATTGATCAACATCTGCAACCAGTCTGAGTTGGCATCGGGGGCCAGAGTTAACCATACGAAGAGGCCATGCTCTTCGGCAACTGGCCCAACCGATCCAATGTCCCCTTCACCGTCAGGCCTGACTACCTGAAGGTGCTGGGGATCTGGTTCGCAGGAGGTGGGGCGTGCAACAAAAATTGGTGGGAGCGGATTTGGAAGGTGAAGCAGAGACTAGGACAGTGGGAACAGCGCTCCCTCTCAATAACTGGGAAGAACTTGGTCATCAGGTGTGAGGCGCTCTCAGGGCTGCTGTACTTGGCGCAGGTGTGGCCTGTTCCTCGCTCCTCTGGCTCAAAACCGTCTTCCAGTTCATCTGGGGACCCAAGATGGAGCAGGTCCGACGGGTCGCCATGCACAAGTCCCTGGACAATGGGGGCAAAAGCGTCCCCAATGTCACCCTCATCCTGATGACCACCTTCATCTGTGGCTGCATCAGGCTGTGTGTGGAACCAAAGTACGTGGGCATCAAGTGTCACTACGTGCCGAGGTTCTACTTGTCCCCGGTGTTGCGAAGGATGGGCCTGGCCCCGTTGCCGAGCAACGCCCCAATCAGCTGGACGTTGCCGCACTACCTGTCCTTTGTGGAAAAGTTCTTCCAGACCAACACCTTTGACAAGTCCATCAGGCAGTGATCAACATGGAACATCCTGCAGACACTGCAGGAGAAGGACTCGATGGATACTGTGGGGTGGTTCCCTGAGCAGACTGTCCAGACCATCTGGCAGAATGCCTCATCGTCAGAAGTCACCAACAAGCACCAAGACCTCGCTAGACTGGCGGTGAGAGGGGCCCTCCCAGTCAGATCCTTCCTGCATGGTTGGAACATCAGTACCAGCGCGCGCTGCCCCCGGGAGCACTGCGCTGGGGATGAGACGGTTGCCCACCTCTTTGCAGGCTGTGGGTTTGCGAGGAGGGTGTGGTGAAAGATGCAAGGGTCCTTGTCATGGTTCATCCCCAGCAGCTGCGTAAAAGAGGATTCTCTGATCTACGGGCTGTTCCTGGGGACACACACAAAGACGGACATCAACTGCTGCTGGAAGGTCATCAACCTGGTGAAAGATGCCCTTTGGTTTACCTGAAACTTGGTCTTCCAGCACTGCGAGATGTCCGTAGGGGAAAGCTGCCGACTGGCACATTCCAGGCTGCAGGAGTACGTACTGAGGGACGCACTGAAGCTGGGTGCAGCCAACGCAAGGGCTCAGTGGGGAAGGACCACAGTTTAGGGTTCTTCTGCCACTAGAGAGGGAGGGGCGGGGTCAGGCGAGAAAACCCCTTAAATATTGTAAATACAGGACTGGGTAGCGCCCAGGGAGCCACACACAGGGCATTGCTTTTTTTTAATAATAAAAGGGTAACACTAATGATTGATCTGTACAAGAATGTAAAGGCTTGCACTGTTTTATAATTGTATATAGTTTCTTTTATTATGAATAAAGTTTATTCTGGAATAAAAAATAAGAATCCCACCTCTTACACACATTCTGATCCTCCTTCACCTGTCAAAAAGGGTGTGATTTCAGATAGATTCATCTATGTTTGAAACTGAGCAGCTTAGAGAGACAGAACTGGCCTGCTACAACATCAAATTTAGATCACAGTACCATGTAGCAAATAGTTAAATTCTTCTCTTCCTACATTCTAGCGATGGACTCACGCTGGGAACAGCATCACAGTTGCTCTCTACAACTTGTGCAAGTTGCCAACGTTTAAACACATGCTGCAAAAGTGATTAGGAAGGGCATCAGAGGCAAACTCAAATCATCGTTCAAAGTGGCACTGGATGGGAGCAGCTCCTTTCCCAAGCCCAGAGGCAGAAGTTAAGCTTATCACATCAACTGTGAGACCAGCTCACCTCAGCCAGATCTACACAGAATCATGGAGGATAGCGTTCTTCTTAGTTTTCTTTACAGATGAACAACAGCCATAGGAAGAGTGACATTTTCTTTTTAAAACGTCTCCAAAGTTTGGTGGTGGATTAAGGAAATAGATGCCTCATGACTAGGACTGAGTCAACAGGACAGGATGGTCATCCATGCAAAGTTAAGAATTGAATCAGTTTGCTCAAAAATTCAGTAACAAGGAAATCTTACTTACCCTTAACCCACTTTCAGACTTGATATCCATCACTGTTAACACTGTTTCATATAAAATAGCATTGCCTACATTTTTACTGGTTTCAGTGTTGGTTGCAACCTAAAATGGGAAACAAAAACATTACTGCAATAATTTATTTTAAACTGAGAATAGCCAAATGCTAGATGAAATTCACCAAGATTACTTCTCTGAACAGAGTCTAAATCCTTCTCTCTGAATTTGACAGAAGCTGCTTTTATGCTTGTTTGCATTTTAACCAACATTTGCATCTTGTGCAACCAGCAGGAATTACAAATGAAAAGTGCAGAATCTGCTAAGGTCAGTAACAAAAACTGAAAATTTTTTTAAACTCCCCAACAGATTCTACCTGTATGGTAACTGGAATGTTGCCAGCAGCTGCAGGAATCAGCAAGAAAGATGTTTTTTTTCCATTAAGTTATTTTAAAACTAAAATCAAAAGCAATATAGAAGTAGCAACAAAAGGAACGTGCTTCTTTTCCAACAACTACACTGAAGGATCCAAGTTGACTCCAAATTCCATGGCCTTATTTTTTCATACAAGGCAGAACATCAGTAAAACTAGAATTTGAAAGCCAAATGGAATGTTGGCTTTTATTGCAAAGCATTTGCAGAATAAAAGGAAGTCTTGCTGAGACTGTACAGGACTTGAGAGAAAACATTTGGAATAAAAGTGCACAGTTTGAACTCCACTTCTAAAACTCTGCTTGACACACACAATGAAGTGTGAATAATTTAACAAAGATTTTTATTTTGGCCATCTTGCATACTGATTATAGAACATAGAACAGTACAGCACAGGAGCAGGCCCTTTAGCCAACCCTGTGCTGACCATGCCGATCTAACTACTCCCATCTGCCTGCCCAAGGTCCATATCCCTCTATTCCCAGCCTGTTCATGTACCTGCCCAAATGCATCTTAGTGTTTTCATTGCTTTTGCATGGCACTAAATGGATAAGCCTGTTGTGAATGTATTGCTTTCTTTTCATCACTTAGTGTCCTTAATTTTGGCTGATACACATGTATTTAAAAATTGCTCTGAATAGTTGAGAAACATTAAAATTATGAATGTAGTGGCCAAAATAAAAATTTTTGTAAAATTAATAAAGTGCAAAGTTGGATCCAAGACCGAGCAGAGGACATATGTAAGCCATCTGTAGGTAAAGAAGTCAACTCATATGCATGTCACAATAATGGATAAAATGATTCAATAAAACCCGGAAAGTTCAGCCCTGGATTGCAAGTATAACCTCACCTGCACAGATTCCTTTCATGATAAGAGATTTAAACAAAAGTCCTTCCAATCTTTTGCTCTTTTAGCCTTTAAATCAAATGTCCACTATAACGAGCACTATTGTCATCTATTACATTGCTCTAAAATAAAATAAAAATAGAAAATGCTGGAAACTCAGCAGATCAGACAGCAATGGACATGGGAATAGAGTTAATGTTTTAGATCAAAGGCCCATCGCCAGAACTGCTCACCTGAGCGAGAATATCATTCATTTGTTCACTGGCTTCGTCATCACTTTTTCCTAGCATTCTCAACAATCTTAAAATCTGCACCTGTGAAATAGAAAAGACCCTCTCAAAATACATCCTGTAGAAAATGTGGAGAAAAGGTCAAATGGATGACCAATACAACTACTTAGACAGAATCTTCCAATCAGACAGGATTGAAGCATAGGATTATAATATTTCAAGGAAAAAACTGTTAAAATCTTGTGCGTTACAGAAAATAAAACAGGAGCTAAAAGCACATTTTGCAATTCTGTCCATTGGTCTGATTGATGCATTGGCATTTACTAGTGTTGGTACAAAGAAGATTGCAGCAAGTGCACTTAACTAAATGCTCAAACAACAATCAAGCTATGAGGAGGTACTGTTGGACAATGGCAGCGTGAACTCAAATAGCCACTTGTTTCTATTGCTTATGTTATGCACTGCACAGTAATTCAACAAAGCAGCAAAATATATTTGAAATACAAGTGACTGCAGATGCTAGAATCTGAAGCAACAAACAATCTGCCGGAGGCAATCAGTGAGTTGAGCAGCATCAGGGGTGGGGGGGAAAAAGAGAAGCAACTGTCAACATTTTGGGTCAAAATCTGGCATCAGGACATTATCGTACAATTAGTATAAAAATGCCACCATTTCACCAACAGTATAATTGTATAAAAATACAATATTGTATTCCACAGTACATGCCTGCAAATATCTGCAGTTGTTGTATAGCAAGATACAAGCATGAACTCAATGAAGGGCAGGATGAGTGACTCTCACTCAACTCACTTTGCTGAGAATAGTTATTACTTGTTTGCCTAAATTTTGGAAAGCTTTGATCGATTACGGAAAGACAATCCTTTCAAGTTGAAGAATGGTTGACAAAGGGTGGTCATCAATTCTGAAAAGGCAGAATCTTGCTGTGGGAAGCCAACTAGCTTGAGAAAGATGGCACAGTGGTACTATCACTGGATTGATAATCTAGATTCAGGGCAAAGTCCTGGGAACCTGGGTTTGAATCTCTCCATGGCATATGGTTATAAATGTAAATTCTGGAATTACAAAGTTCAATGATCATGAAAACCCATAGTCAATTGTTAAGGCCCATCTAATTTACTCATGTCCTGTAGGGGAGGAAATCCACCATCCTTGCCTGGTCTGGCCTACGCATGACTCCAGACCCACAGCAATGTGGTCAACTCTTAACTGCGCTCTGAAATGGCCCAGCAAGCCATTCAGTTGTAATAAAACCCACCAGAAAGCCACAACCAAACAAAACCGGACAGATCACTTGGAATCCACCTAGGCACTGGAAAAAACAACAACAACTGCCCCGTTGATACTTCATAATCCTCCTACCAGCATCAGGCAGCTTGTAACATAATTGGGAGAGTCATCTCAAAGACGAGTCAAGCAATGGCCTGACATAGCCAAACTCATGGAATCATACCTTACAGTCAAGGTCCCAGACACCACCATTTCCATCCCTGGGCATGGCCTGTCCCTCTGGTACTGAGGTATACAGTTGGGAGGGAACTACCTTGGGTGTCAACATTGACTCTGGATCCCATAAAATCTCATGATATCAGGTAAAACTTGGGCAAGGAAACCACCTGCTGATTACCATCTACTGTCCCCCCCTTTATTGGCGGATCTCTACTATTGCATGTAGAACACCACTTGCAGAAAGCGCTGAGAATGGCAAAGGCACAGAACCTACTCTGGGTGGGGGACTTCAATGTCCATCAACAGTGGCTCGGCAGCAGCACTACTTATTCAAGCTGGCTGAGTGCTTGGCTGAGGGAACCAAGAGGGAAAGTCCTCTTGATCTCACCCTAACCAATCTACCCATCACAAATGCATCAATCCACGAGAGTCCTGGTAGGAGTGACCACTGCAGAGTTCTTGTGGAGACAAAATCCCATCTTCACAGTGAAAATACACTTCATGTCGTGTGGCACTACCATCTTGCTAAGACAGACTGCAAACAGATCTAGCAACTCAGGACTAGGCATTCATAAGGCACTTCAGGCCATCAGCAACAGAATTGTACTCAACCATAATCTGCAACCTCATGGCCTGGCACATTGCACACTCTACCATCAACATCAAACCAGGTGGTCAATCCTGGATGAATGAAGAGTGCAATGTCAGGAGCAGCACCAGGCATACCTTAGAATGAGGAATCAACCTAGTGAAACTACAAGACAAAACTACTTACATGCCAAACAACATAAACAGTATGTACTAGACAGAGCTAAGTAATTCCAATGGATCAATCCAAGCTCTGCAGTCCTGTTCATCCTGTCATGAATGGGGATGGACAATTAAACAACTCACCGGAGGAGGAGGTCCCACAAGTATCCCTGTACTCAACAAGGACACTCGTGCAAAAGAAAACAGAAACATTTACAAGAATCTTCAGCCAGACGTTCAGAGTGGATGATCCATCTCGGCCTCCTCCAGTGGTCCCCTGTATGATAGATGCCAGTCTTCAGCCAATTCAATTCACTACACCTGAGATAAAGAAGCAGCTAAAGGCATTGGATACAGATGTGGCAGCAAGAGCAGGTCAGAGGCCAGGCAACCTGTAGCAAGTATCTCACCCAACTCCCTGTCCACCATCTATAAGGCTCAAGTCAGGAGTGTGGATGAGTGCAGCTTCAACAACACACAAGCTTGGCACCATACAGGATAGAGCAACCCGCTTGATAGACAACCCATCCACAACCATTCACTCATTTCACCACCCAAGCACTGTAGCAGATCTACCACTTACAGGATGCACTTCAGCAACTCAATAAGACTCCTTAGACAGCACCTTCCAAACCCATAACCTCTACCAGCTAGAAGGACAAAGGCAACAAAAGCATGGGAAAACATGACCTGGAAGTTGCCCTCCAACCAACACACCACCCCGACTAAAAATTATATCGTAGTTCCTTCAATGTTGCAGGGTCAAAATCCTGGAACTTCACCCTAACAGCATTGTGGGCATACCCACACCTCAAGGACTGTGGGAGTTCAAGGCAGTTCACTAGCACCTTCAAGGGGAAGTAGGGATGCATAATTAAATGCTGGCTCAGCCTGTGAGCCCATAACCCTTGAATGAATAAAAAAAAAGTCATGGGATCTCTGGATTATGTCAAAGGAAATTTAGCCAAAGTTTCTACTTCCATTCAATATTCCACACTAGAAAAGTGCATGTGCTTAAACAGAACTGAAGTAAGATTGGGTTTAACTATCTTTTCCTCCCTCCAGTTTGTCTGCGATCATAGTTATGGCTCACATATGAAGGACTTTCTGTAGATTGATGGTGATCGGTGCCCTAGCACAGAATTAACACCTTCCTTGGTGAACAGATGCTGGAAGATTGCAGCGACAAGATCAGATCAGATAGGTTATGGTTGTTTCTTTTAAGACAGAGGCTTCAGGTACACTTAACTGAGCTGTACAAAATTCCAAGATGTCTAAAAAGCGTAAATGGGAAGAACCTGAACTGAAGGGTTAAAAAGTCAAATTTTCCGTAATTGGTAGAAGGATTATAGGGGAGATGAGGAAAGACATTTTTTACTCAAGGATGGCAGGGATCTGGAACTCACTTAAAGGGTGGAAGAGGCAGAAATCCTCATACTTAAATAGCACTTGGGTATATACTTGAAGAGCTGTGACTTGCAGGGCTGCTGATCAAGTGCTGGAATTTGGGATCAGGCCTGGCAACTCTCTTTTTTGACCAGTACAGAGACTCGGGCCACCACCTGCATCTTGTATTTTCTATAGTTCTACATAGCAGAGTGGAAAAAAAATTAACACTACATTTGTCAAACAAAATGAGGACTTTTTGTCCCCCACTTATATAATTCTCAGAAGCACCAAAGGGGTCCCTATTCAGCTCTTTCAGAAATGTTACAGATGAACAATATGAGATGGCTATTTCTTCAACGGAGATTTCGAACCTACCTGAAGGAAAGGGTCACTAATTCCAGACACATCATGTTCTGGTGAGTAACCAGACATTATTAGGTTCTTCAGGGATTTGACCAGTTGTGGAACAACCTAAGATTGAAGAAAGCATATATTACATGACGAAAACAGTACATTAATGATTAACCTCCAAGAATATTAACAATGATATCAATCACCTCAATATAATTGATATGGGCTGGGGGAAAGTAGCAAATTGGATTACAGACTGGTTAGAAGAGAATAAGAGTGGGAGCTTGTCGGTGATTGGAAGGGGGTGACAATGTTCCATTTTATTTTGCTCTGGGACATAACTATTTGACGTACCCCAAGCAGATGAAACTTAAAGGGCAGCATCCAGATTTTCAGACATGAAAATAGTCAGCTCGGTAAGCAATTGTGAGGGACAAAGGAAGCTGCAAGGATTCAGTAAGGTAGTAAAATAAGCAAAAAAATTGAAAGATGGAACTCAATGCCCAGGATTTTGAAATGGTATATTTTCCTTCAAATATTAAAGTATTAAATATACTTTGAGTGGGGAAATGTTAAGTAGCAAGGAAAAGGAGGTGCTGGGACCATTCAATCTGGGTGCATTGTAGTCCAGTTAGTTCCTAATTCTGGTCCGTACCATGCTGTTTCCAGCAGGCTTCACGAAACAGGAATCAGAAATGGGAACCCTGGCTGATAATTTTTCTTCAGCCCCTACAGTGCCCCAGTTAAGATTATCTAATTCATTAGGGAGCAACAACATGACTAGTTGTTTCTGGTCTGAGTGGCTCAACTATTCAGCTGGTACATAAAATATTCAAATTTAATAGTGTGGAAATAGATTCAATTCCAAACACTATGCAAGTGAGCAAAATGGCACTCTGGCTGATTTTAACCCTCACTAAAAAGGGGCAAGGGAATAATTGTAACAGACTGGTATTGCCAGGCTGAGAACTACAACAGCTCTGACCATCATAGAACCATAGAACACTACAGCACAGAAAACAGGCCATTTGGACCTTCTAGTCTGTGCCGAAACAGTATTCCACTAGTCCCATTTACCTGCACCCAGTCCATAACCCTCCAGACCTCTCCCGTCCATGTATTTATCCAATTTATTCTTAAAACTCAAGAGTGAGCCTACATTTACTACATCAGATGGCAGCCCGTTCCATACTCCCACCACTGAGTGAAGAAGTTCCCCCTAATGTTCCCCTAAATTTTTCCCCTTTCACCCTAAAGCCATGTCCTCTCGTACTTATCTCTCCTAATCTAGGTGGAAAGAGCCTACTCACATTAACTCTGTCTATACCCCTCATAATTTTGTAAACCTCTATCAAATCTCCCCTCATCCTTCTGCGTTCCAAGGAATAAAGTCCTAACCTGTTCAGTCTTTCCCTATAACTCAACTCCTGAAGACCCGGCAACATTCTAGTAAATCTCCTCTGCATTCCTTTAATCTTACAAATATCCTTCCTATAGTTAGGTGACCAGAACTGCACACAATACTCCAAATTTGGCCTCACCAATGTCTTATACAACCTCACCATAACATCCCAACTCCTATACTCAATACTTTGATATATAAATGCCAGGATGCCAAAAGCTTTCTTTACAACCCTGTCTACCTGTGACGCCACTTTCAGGGAATCATGTATCTGAACTCCCAGATCCCTTTGTTCCTCTGCACTCCTCAGTGCCCTACCATTTACTGTGTATGTCCTACCTTGATATGTCCTTCCAAAATGCAACACCTCACACTTGTCTGCATTAAATTCCATCTGCCATTTTCTGGCCCATTCTTCCAGTTGGTTCAGATCCCTCTGCAAGCTTTGAAAGCCTTCCTCGCTGTTCACTACGCCTCCAATCTTAGTATCATCAGCAAACTTGCTGATCCAATTTACCACATTTTCATCTAGATCATTGATATAGACAACAAACAACAATGGCCCCAGCACAGATCCCTGAGGCACACCACTAGTCACAGGCCTCCAGTCTGAGAAACAATCATCCACTACCACTCTGTCTTCTCCCACACAACCAATTTCAAATCCAGTTTACAATCTTTCCAATGGATACCTAGTGTCTGAACCTTCTGAACTAACCTCCCATGTGGGACCTTGTCAAAGGCCTCACTAAAGTCCATGTAGATAACATCCACAGCCTTTCCTTCATCTACTTTCTTGGTAACCTCCTCAAAAAACTCTACAAGATTCGTTAAACACGATCTACCACGCACAAAGCCATGCTGACTATCCTTAATCAGCCCTTGGCTATCCAAAGACTTGTATATCCGATCTCTCAGAACACCTTCCAATAATTTACCCACTACTGATGTCAGGCTCACTGGCCTGTAATTACCTGGTTTACTTTTAGATTTTTTTTAAACAAAGGAACTACATGAGCTACCCTCCAGTCCTCCTGCACCACACCAGTGGCTGAGGGCATTTTAAATATATCTGCCAGGGCCCCTGCAATTTCTACACTCGTCTCTCTCAATGTCCAAGGAAATATCTTATCAGGCCCAGAGAATTTATCTACCTTTATTTGCTGTAAAGCAGCAAGCACCTCCTCCTCTTTAATCTCTATATGTTCCATGACACTACTGCTTGTTTCCCTTCCTTCCATATCCACTATGCCAGTTTCCTGAGTAAATACTGATGCAAAAAAACTGTTTAAGATCCCATCTCCTGAGGTTCCACACATAGACAACCACTCTGATCCTCTAGGGGACCAATTTTGTCCCTTACTATCCTTTTACTCTTCATATACTTGTAGAAACCCTTCGGGTATACCTTCACATTATCTGCCAAAGCAACCTCATGTCTTCTTTTTGCCTTCCTGATTTCCTTTTTTCTTAGTATTTTCTTACTTTTTCTATACTCTTCAAGTACCTCATTTGTTCCCAGTTGCCTATACCTGCTATACAACTCTCTCTTTTCCTTAACCAGATCGCCAATAGCCCTTGAAAACCAAGGTTCCCTATGCCTGTTAACTTTGCCTTTAATCCTGGCAGGAACGTGCAAACTTTGCCCCCCCAAAATTTTGCCTTTGAAGGCCTTCCACTTACTGAGCACATCCTTGCCAGAAAACAACTTATTCCAATCCACTCGTCCTAGATCCTTTCTCATTTCCACAAAATTGGCCTTTCTCCAATTTAGAACCTCAACCCGAGGACCAGACCTGTCCTTATCCATAATTAACTTGAAACTAATGACATTATGGTCACTGGACCCAAAATGCTCACCTACACATACTTCTGTCACCTGACCTGTCTGGAGATCAAGTATTGCATTCTCTCTCAATGGTTCCTCTATATATTGATTTAGAAAACTTTCCTGAACACATTTGACAAATTCCAAGCCATCCAGCCCTTTCACAGTGTGGGAGTCCCAGTCAATACGTGGACAGTTAAAATCCTCTACTATTACAACTTTATTTCTTACATTGGTCTGCTATCTCACTACGGATTTGTTCCTCCAATTCACTCTGACTATTGGGTGGTCTATAATACAACCCTATTAGTGTAGCCACACCTTTCCTATTCCTCAGCTCCAGCTCCACCCATATGGCCTCAGTAGACGAGCACTCCAGGCTGTCCTGGCTACGCGAGGGAATCAGAATGGGTTCTTGAGAGAGCAAAATGCCAGAAATATTCAGGACTGGCAGAATATGGAGAGAAAGAAATGAGAGTTAATGCTCCATTACCCTTCTGATGAAAAAAAAATCATATCTTTGAAATGATAACTTTCTCTCACTGTAGATGGTGCTTGACTTGCTGTGTATTTCCAACATTTCCTGTTTTTAATCTCAAATTGTCAACATCTTCAGATTTTTGCTTTTCAACTAGACTACCGTCAATGCCACAGGAAAGAGCATTTTATTCCAGCACAACTGTCTAAATTTAAACACAGGTGTATCTAAGTCCATTGAGATCAAATCTCATATGCAAAGCAAATATCAAAGAATGGATTAAAGATGAACAAACTGAGAACCCCATTAACAGCCAGTGCATGTATTTCTTGTTTTGTTACTCTTAGCTAATAAGTATCAACAATACACTAATCCTTCCCACCTCTGATCCCAAACCTAAAATCCAAAACCTGATAAGTACTGGCCAAATGCTTCTCTTAAACAAGCAATTCTTCTACATATCTAACTGGTGATTGAAAAGAGAACTATAACAGAAATGAGTGCAAAGATGAGAACAAAAGGAACAAAGAAAGCCAGGAATACGAAAGCAACAGACTACAATTGCTCAGCTTGGGCATAAATAGTCCACATTCATTTGAACTAATAATGTTCTTCCATTTATGAAGACTATACAAACAGGTGACACAAGTATTGTGAACATGAAACTTTTTCACTTTATTGGTACTTTCATTACAAAATTAGTTCTCTAAATTTTGTGGGATTAGTGCGTTCTTCCAAAATTGTGGTCTCACTGATTCTATTAATTAAAATGACACTCATTTTATGATTAATCTATGAAATCTACAGCTAAAAATCTTTATTCCTTTGGTTTTTAGAAGTGGTGCCTTGAGCAGAATTCCGGAAGAGAGACAAGAATATGTGCCCCTGATATCAAGAAGCATTTGACTAGGTGTAACGGAGTCTTTAGTAAAAGTGATCAATAGGAAACTTTAAATTGTCAGGAGTCCTACCTCATACAAAAAGGGAGATGGCTGTAGATGTTAGAGGTCAATGATCTCAGCAAGCGTTCCTAAGGGTTGCACCCAAGGTCCAACCATTTTCAGCTGCTTCAGTAACCTTCCCTTCATCTTAAGGTCAGAAGTGGGGATGTTCACTGGCATTTGCACAACATTCAATTCCACTTGCAACTCCTCAAAAAATGATGTAGCTCATGCCCACAGGCAGCAAAACCTGGATAACATTCAGGAATGGGCTGATATGTGGCAAGTAACAGTCAGTCTGTACATGCCATCATCTCCAGCAAGAGACCATCTAACCAACCATGGTCAATGCTCAATGGAAATACCAACTCCGAGTCAGCTATCACCACCAGGGTGGTCACTAATGAGTAGAAAGAGCAGAAACACTGACTACAAGAACAGGCAAGAAGCTGGGTATCCCAAGTAACTCGATTCCCTAAAGGACTTCCACCATTTACAGGACAAGTCAAAAGGGTGGTGGAATATTCTCCACTGCCTCAGTGAGCACAAGAAGCTCTACACCATTCATGATGATGCAGCCCGCTAGATTACGTACCACCAATCACCCTAAAGATTCACTCCCTTCAACACTATCCTATTTTGTCTGCAGTGTGTGCCATCTACAAAATGAACTGTAGTTATTCAAGGAAGTGACTCTGCTACCTAGAGGGTCAAGGGCATCATGCACAAGGTGTCACTACCACCTGCATGTTCTCACCAGTTACACACTAGAACAACTAAGAAATATTTTGACCTTCATGATCTCTTAGCCTAAATTCCAGAACCCCCTACCAACAGTACTACAGGAGTACTTTCTTCACACTGCAGCAGTTTATGGAAGCTCAGCACCACCTTTAAGAGCAATTAGAGATGCACAACAAAGGTTGCCTTGCCAGCAATGCCCACATTCCATAAGTGGATATAAACATACCAACCATATCATTCATCTGAAAGTTGACTACTTAAGACATTCACCAAGGACAGCTTTGGATTATTTGCATTGTGGAGAAAACACCATTTAAAAAAAACATGAACCTTACTGATTAGGGATATGAACATTAAAATAAGTGGGGAAATAGATACAACCCTCATCAGCAACAAATGCATTTTTCACTAATGCAGGGCTTGAGCAAGTTAATTTATGTCATTATTTTACAAAAGCACAGCACATACAACAGCACATGGAGATTAACTTTATTCTATTTATGCAGAACCACTCTGATAATCTACCATCATGCATCTTTGATCCACTTATTCACAACTGTCATTACAGCTAGAGTTGTCTTTTCAGGGATGCTCCTGATGGTCACTCTATTAGACCCAAATTAACTCGCCCTTCTGAGCGTGTCGTTGAGTAAAGTGAGAGTATAGGTTGAATTGGCTTCTTAATGGTTACAGCCTTACCTTCTCATTCTATATTCCAAATTATGAAAGCAGAGAAAAGAAAGGTATTCATTAAAGCAGAAAAATGCAGACAGAGCAAAAAGGCATTGCTTAAAGTTAGTAGCACTGAGAATTTACTCAGAGGAAACAGATAAAATTTGAAAGCAAGGTAGTAGTCATTTTTTGTGAGAAACCACACTGACAGGTTGTATGGGCATGAGAGAATATTATAGATTAATTGGGACTCATCCTCCTCCTCCAAAATTCACTTATGCACTTGTAAATATTGCTCCCTGGCAGTAATTGATAAGCATTCTCATTGTAGTCACTGTGACTAAGCAGATTCAAGCCTGGTCATGGGAGACCACCAAGATAAGTGATCTAAACAACTAACTGAATTCACTGAAGACCTCAGTGACAGAGCAAACACTAATACCAAAAACAATTACAAAATGTAGCCAATCACCTTTCTCAGCTTTGGAAGCTGAAGCTGAAGCCAAAGCTAGCACTAACAGAGGACAGAACCAGTTCACTGCTCAGTAAAGATGCACATTGTTCCCTTGCACTTTGGGGAGCTGTATTACTCTAGAAGCCACGGTTTTGCATGTTGACAATGCTAAATTGTACTGAAAAAAATCTAAAACGCAAAATATTCGCTAACTACAGCAACATTTTGGAGCAGGTTCTCAGAGGGGCAAAAACGCCTACATTATTTCTGTATTTTGAAAAATGAAATCCCATAAGACTATAGCTATGAACCAGAGCTTTGTTGTTGCTAAAATAATAGAATATTTACTCAAAGATGTAACCAGAAACAGACAGGGCAGGTGTTGAGGGAGAGTCATGACTGGCCAAATTTATCGCATCCTTTGAAATTACGAAAGGAAGAGAAGACAAACAATTTGTTCCTTGGAAATGCAGAGGACAGTAGGGGTAGAAATTGTGTAGGCTTCAAGGGATAAATGAATAGGCAAAGGGATGGCAGATGGATTATATTGTAATGTGGAAATATGAGGCCATCTACTTTGACAGAACAAAAAGGCAGAGTATTTTCTAAATGAAAGGTGTTGGCACTCGAGGGGTGTTTTTGTACATGAATCACTGAAAATTAACACTCATGTACAACAATTAATTGTGAAGGCCAACTATGCATTGGCCTTTGTACAAAAGGAATTAAATAGAAGAGTAGATATACTTGCTTCAATTACATAAAGGTTTAATTATATTGTACCTGGAATATTGTGCACAGGTCTGGCCTCCCTACTGAAGAAATGACACACCTTCAGTGGAGGAAGTGCAGTGAAAGTTCAAAATGATTTCTGGGATGTCAGATTTGTCATACGAGGAGAAGTTAAGCTGACTAGGCCAATACTCAAATGAAGGGTGACCTCATTGAAATGTCCACAAGTCTTTTGTGGCTTAATGTGGTAGAGGTTGCTGTATGGAGAAAGCAGCCAGGTGAAGTGGTCAAGACTGGTACAATTACAATGTTTAACACATTTGAGCAGGCACATGGATAGTCAAGGTTTAGAGGGATATGGGCCAAATGCAGACAGATGGGACTAGGTTAGATAGGCATCTTGGTTGGCATGGATGAGTTGGGCCAAAAAGTTTCCAAGCTGGGTAACTATGAGTCTATTTTATTTCCCTTGGCTGCAGTGTATAGAAACAGGGTCAGTCTCATAGTAAGGGGTCAGCTGTTCAGGACAGATATAAAAATAACTTTTCATCCAGCTGGAAATGAATTGTTGGAATTCTTCATTCAAGAAAGGTGTGGATGCTCAGTCACACAGTATATTCAAGAAAGAGATCAACAAGTCTTTAGAAATTAAAGGGAATCAAGGAATACGAGATTAGTGCAGGAAAGTAGCACTATGGTAGAAGATCAGCCATGATTTTATTGAATGGTACTGCAAACACTATCAGAGTCTTGGGTAGATCACGCTTTGCATAGTTCTGGTCTCTATATTATGAAAGGAAATGGAGGCATTGATAAAGATGCAAATATATTCACAAGGATGATGCCAGGAACAGGTCGGTACAGTGGTGCTGCAGGTAACACAGCTGCCTCTTAGCTCCAGTTACCAGAGTTCAAATTGTCTTCTGGTGCTGTCTATGTGGAGTTTGCATGTTCTCACTGTGACTGCATGAATTTCGCGGGTTTCCTCCATATCCCAAAGTCATTAGGTTGTTAGGCTAACTGGCCACTGTAAATTATTCCTACAGGTCAATGGGTGGTAGGAAAATTATCAGAAATGACATGTTAACGAGCACACGAGAGAATAGATCAAGGGAAATGAGTGGGGGAATGGGATTGTTCTGAGAATCATCATGCCAGTTATGGGCCATCCAATGGATCCCTCCTTTGTTGTAAGGGAATATGTGAGAGGTAATAACCATGCAAGGAAAGACTCAGAAGGGCAAGACATAACTCGTTAGAAGTTTGAAAATAATTAGATTTTTCTACTGGTTGGGAATGTAAAACTTGAAACCATAAACACATTTGCCAATAGACCATTGAGAATAACTGTTATCCACTGAATGGCAAGAGAATGAAATATGCCACAAGGGGTAGCTGAGGCAATACTTGTTTACGACAAAGCTGGATAAGCACAAGGGAGAAAGGAACAGCAACATACACTAATGAGGTTAGTTGAAGTAGGTTAAGGGCTCAAGGAAATACTTGCTTCAGCACCACCTGGCGCGACTAGGCCATGTACACATGGTGGCTTGAAGTATCAAAGGGTGGGTTTACATTCCAGCAAATTTTCCACCTGAAATCCCAAGATACAGAATACCTATGCAGGGAAAATACATTGACAAACTTGTGGTGCACCGCACCACAGCCAAAGCAATTCTACTGGTAGAATCATGGACATTAACAACATTTATTCTGCACTTTAGCTGCCATCCTACTCAGATCCATCAAAGTCTCAAAGTCAAGTTTATTGTCATGAGTGTCAGCATTTGTGCACCTGTAAGTAAAAATATCCCAAGTCTTGCCACAGGAACGTCATTAAGCAAAATTTGCTGCTGAGTATTAGGGTAGGTGGCCAAAAGCTTGATCAAAACATGGGCTTTCAGAGTCAGAATCAGACAACACAGAAACGGGCCCTTGGGCTCACCACATCCACGCCAATCTTTTTGCCCATCTACACGAATCCCATTTGCCTGTATTAGGACCAAATCCTTCTACACCTTGCCTATTCAAGTGGGTGTCTAAACATCACTTAATTGTAGTGATGTATGCAATTCCACCATCTCTTCTGGCAATGCATCCTAGATATCAACCATGCTGTGGAAAAAATAACTTACCCCTCAAATCCCCTTTAAAACTCCTTCCTCAAACCTATGCCATCTTGTTTTTGATCCCTTACCAAAGGGAAAAGATTCTGACCATCTGGCCTATATATGCCCCTTATAATTTTATACACCTTTGTCAGGGCATCCGTCAGCCTTCTTTGCTCCTGGGAAAACATGCCTAACTTGTGCAATTTCTCCCCAGGTCTAAAGTCCTCCAATTCAGACAACACTCTGGTGAATTTTCTCTGCATTCTCTCCAGTGCAACCACATCCTTACTATAGTGTGGCAACCAGAACTGCACACAATACTCCACATGCAGTCTAATCCAAGGTCCCTCCATTCATCAACATTCCTTGGCACCCTACCACTTAGTGTATATGTCCTGTCCTCTTTTTGACTTCCTTAAAGTGACCAGCTCACACACATTGGGATTAAATTCCATCTGACAATGCTCTGCCCAACTTTCCATCTGTTTTATATCTTGCTGTAGCCTTAGACAGCCTTCCTGACTATCCACATCACCACCAACCTCTGTGTAATCCACAAACTTACTAATCATACATCAACTCATAGGAACAAACAGAGAAGTAGGAAGATTTAAGAAAGTTCGGATCTTAAGGCATCAGCAGCGAGAGGCATGGCTGTCACTGGTAGAGCAGTTAATACTAGGAATGAGTGAGACATACTTTGGAGCAAGAGAATGAGAGAATATGAGAGGGAGAGCACACGAGAAGCAAGTGTTTGCCAATAGCCATGTCTTGAACAGGATTTCCTTACCTAAAAAGGGAAATTTCACTGTCCTTTATGATTTTGAAACTGGACACCAATTTTACCATACATCACAACTAGGTATGGGTAAGGCTGGAAATCCCTGGGCCACTCCAGATACATTGGCAATGGTCATAGAACTGTGCAGTTTACCAGAACCACCATGGAATAACCCTGCTGCTGCAGACTGAATGTTGGACTACTTGGGTTTCCTTATTATTACAAGAACCTTATCAACCAGGCTTTCTTCCTTCATCCACAATTTTCCTTTATGTTGGTCTCATGCTCATATTTACATATTGGATTACTTTCAGTTCCGTCAAGTTCCCCCCCCCCCCATGGGGTGTCACATGAGATGCAGGTCCACCCTGTTGTCTGTTCTAACATGACAGAGTCTAAAAATGTATTGGTTGTACCTGGTGTCTGTTTTCTCATGCCCACTCACTGGCTGCAACAGCTGTGGGTTCAGTCCCTGAGTTTTACTGGCTAACTGGACTTGCTAGGTTTCTTGGATTCATAGATTCTTAAAGTAATACAGCACAGAAGTAGGCCCTTCGGCCCAACTTGTCCATGATGACTAAGATACCTATCTAAGCTAATCCCATTTGCCTGCATTTGGCCCATATCCCTCCAAACATTTCCTATCCACGTACCTGTCCAAATATCTTTTAAATGTTGTAAATGTATCTGCCTCCATTACCACCTCTGGTGACTCATTCAACATATTTAGACTTTCAAAAGGCCTTCGACAAGGTTCCGCACAAGAGGCTGATTAATAAGATGAGAGGTCATGGAATTACAGGTAGGATAACAGAATGGGTGGAGCATTGGCTGGTAAGCAGAAAGCAAAGGGTGGGAATAAAAGGATCCTGTTCTGATTGGCTACCAGTTACTAGTGGTGTTCCACAGGGGTCGGTATTGGGGCTACTTCTTTTTACTTTGTACATTAGTGATTTGAATGATGGAGTAAATGGTTTTGTGGCTAAGTTTGCAGATGACACCAAGGTAGGTGGAGGAGTAGGGAGTATTGAAGAAACAGGAAGGTTGCAGAGAGACTTAAATAGTTTAGGAGCATGGGCAAAGAAATGGCAGATGGGATTCAATGTTGAGAAATGTGCTGTTGTACACTTTAGAAGAAATAAACAGGCAGATTATTATCTAGATGGGGAGAAAATTCAAAGTACAGAAGTACAAAGGAACTTGGGGGTACTCGTGCAGGACACCCTAAAGATTAACCACCAGGTCGGATTGGCGGTAAAGAAAGCAAATGTTATGTTGGCATTCATTTTGAGAGGTATAGTGTATAAAAGTAGGGAGGTGTTTGATGAGGCTCTATGGGGCACTGGTGAAGCCTCATTTGGAATACTGTGTGCAGTTTTGGGCCCCATATCTTAGGAAGGATGTGCTGATGTTGGAGAGGGTTCAGAAAAGATTTACAAGGATGATTCCCGGAATGAAAGGGCTTACTTACGATGAGCGTTTGTCAGCTCTTGGACTGTACTCACTGGAGTACAGAAGAATGAGAGGGGACCTCATAGAAACATTTCAAATGTTGAAAGGACCAGACAGAGTAGATGTGGCTAAGCTGTTTCCCTTGGTGGGTGAGTCCAGGACTAGAGCGCACAATCTCAGAATTAGAGGGTACCGGTTTAAAACATAAATGAGGGGCAATTTCTTTAGCCAGAGGGTAGTGAAATTACGGAATTCTTTGCCACGTACAGCTGTGGAGGCCCAATCACTAGGGGCGTTTAAGGAGATAGATAGATAGGTATCTAATTAGTCAAGGTATCAAGGGATACAGGGACAAGGCCGGAAATTGGGGCTAGATAGGAATAGTTTTTAGTGTAGCTCATGGAGCAGACTCGATGGGCCGAATGGCCTACTTCTGCTCTTTTGTCTTGTGATACCTACCACCCTCTGTATGGGGGGGGGGGGCGGAGCTTTCCCCTCAGATCTTAAACCTTGGCCTTCTAGTTGTAGACTTCCTTACACTATGCCATTCATTATTTTATAACTAATACAAGGTTACCCTCAGCCTCCTTCACTCCAGGGAAAACAGTTCCAGACTATCCTGTCTCTCCTTATAACTCAAGCCCTCCAGTCCTGACAATATCCTTGTGAATCTTTTCTGCACCCTGTCTAGCTTAATCACATATAGCATAGTGACCAGAAATGCACACAATATCCAAGTGTGGCCCAACCAACATTTTGTACAATGTAACATGACGTCCCAACTCTTGCAATCAGTGCCATGACCGATGAAGGCAAGTACGCTCTACACCTTCTTCACCACCCTCTCTACCCATGTTGACACTTTCAGGGATCTATGTACTTGTATCCCCTAGGTGTCTGTTAAACAACTCTTCCCAGGGTCATGTCATTTGCTGTGTACGTCCTGGCTGGTTTATTTTTGCCAAAAAGCATCACTTTGCACTTGTCTAAGTTAAATTCCTTTGCCCACTTTTCCAGTTGACCAATATCCTGTTTACTCACTGTACTGAGCAAGGTGTCTGGGCCTAAGACCCATGAGCTCAGGAACAAGGCCTAGTTTGGCCCCTGGGTCTATAACTTTATTGTACCATGTATCCACTAACTGGTCCCACTCCCTTGGACCTGGTCACTGGACTACTCTCCCTGATCAACAAGTATCAAAAAGGTCAGGCTGTGACAAAGGAGCTATCAGTGTCTTAAATTGCGCAATTTACAACTTTAAGTTGGGATAATCTAGCGGGAAACTAATACCATCTAGGACCCAAAAATCCTGCATTTAATTTTTAATCATTTCTGAAGGTTTTTTTTCTACATATTTTGCATTATCCAAGTTATGCTGAAACTACTGTGATATAAAAAGTTTCTCATATTGCTCCAAATGACTATTGAGCTTTTTCTGATCTGATCAGATACTGGCCACGCTGCTAAAACATGCTTCAGCTCAACCGAGTTCAGTCCCAATACATCCATGAAGAACTACCAGTTTATCTCTTTAAAAGAAAATTGGAACTTTTAATGCCCCTTCAGTTTTCTCTCTCTCCTCTGAAAGGTATTAAGATTATTTAAGATACTGTTTCATGGTTGGCCCACGTGATCACATTTTCCACATATGACCAAGGGGAGTGAGAACACACCAAATAAACAACAGAGGGCACCAGTCAAGCCTGGCCTGACCCTCACATCAGCTGCACCCAGTCAACATTCAGCAAGAGTATTTTTTTTCCCCTCCCAAGGCAGAGACCACTTTTTCCTTCCTTCTTATCACTCAACCAAGATTGATTAACACACATAGGCAGACTGGGTATCAAATCTGAAAGCTTGCAGTGAGAGTTACTCACTAGGTAATACCTTCACTATTAATTCTACCATTGATTTGCCCAAATTGTATTTTAAAAACTCCTTTCTCCTTGGCACACAAGATATATTGTATTGATAAATCTGCATCAAAGTGAATTAAGTTTTTCCCATTCACAGAACAATGAACAAAAGTGCTGGAAAATACTTAGTATATGTTTCATTACTTTTCAGCTATTTTAATATAAAACTTTTACAATTGCACAATGAATAGTGCTTGCAGCATTAGCAAGTTATTAAACTTTTTAAAAGCAAAAAGCTGGATATAAATGAGTACATTGAAAAAACAGGTTTCTGATAGCAATGGTAAACATGATGTGGCTGTACCTTGCGAAAATAAGTGTGTGTATCAGGGCTATGTTTACACATTTCTATGACAAGGACAACAGCAGCATGGAGGACACCTTTAAGACAAAGAAAGAGAAAAGTGTTTTAACTGATGAATGCATCCAATGAACGACAAGGCAGTGAATTATAATGCTGATGACCCCAGAAATTACTGCACCTTCAGTCATTTCTAGTCTTTGCTTTCTAACAAGAGAAACCATGATACTGTAACCAGTCTGTGAACAAAAATACACCAAGATACAAAACAAATCAGCAACTTAAAAAGAAAGTACACAAATGATGCATTGGATATTTCTATCTGCAAACTTATAGTAAGTAATATTCCTAGGGAGCTGAAAATTGCTGAAGCTAATAAAATAATGCCCGGTGAAATGGAAGGGGTACAAAGGCAAAGAGGATTGTGAAATATCCATCTCAGCTGTCATGAAGAGGTCCAAAGCTGAATATTCCTCGTATGAAGGATATTGAAGTATCATAGGCCAATTTCACACCCCCCAACACCATTCACCATCCTAGTCTCCATGACGAACCAAGTTATAGGAAAACTAAATTACAATAGGGAATAAAGGGATGTTCTAATGACTGCATGAAAAGGGCCTTCCATGGTGCAGCACTATTTAGTGAGCCAGAGAGCTCCCAGATTTAATTGTACCCATGTGTTTTGTTAAACCAACTGGTTCAACAGATCAACTGATTTCACAGTTACCAACCTTGGATTGGGGGTTGGGAAAGGGGAAAATAGGTGCAATGATATTAGCTAGGATTGCCATTCTGACCATTATATGGTGCAAAGTGAATGAGGACATCTGGCAAGGACAGCTTTGGCTCAGCATCTTACCTAGGTGCATGCAATTACAAGGTCCATCAACATTCATTCTCATGAGATATTGGAGGACTTCCAATGCCTGTGAAATTATATCCTATCGAGAGCACAGGATGACTAGGCCATTCAGTCCCTTTTCAATTAGATCATGTCTGATGAACTTCTGCCTTCAGAACTAGCAACTACTTTTCTCAGTTCCCTATAAACCTTACAAGTTGAAATTTCAGTTTGAGTACATTTGATATTAATATTAATTTGGACCACCTTGTGGCAAATCTAAACCACATACAAATTATTACTTTCACTATGAAGTTCAACGTGGTCTTCAGTTTCCAATTTCAATATTGCATCAATCACCATCATCTCTACATTCACTAAAATGCAAATTGCTGGTGATAAAAAAATGAAATGTCAATTGATAAACAGGTGCCATAAGCTATGCCAAAAGGTCTAAATTCAATCCCATTTTTTCCAAAAAAAGAATATACAGGTTTAACGCACTTACAAGTGCCATGCTAAATTTGTAAATGTGGGGTGCATTTGATTAACATAAATGGCAAAGAATGCCATTTGAAAATCAAATCTACAATAATTATGGTTATTTCTTTCCCAGCCTTAAGACCAACTAGAATGCAATCAACGACTAAACCTCCACACCTGACGGGTCAAAATACAATGAAGACAGACAGATTTTAAAGAGAATAGGGGCTAGGAATGGAAAATGGTATTTGAAGTAGATTAGCCATGATCTTGCTTAATGGTAGAGCAGGTTGAACGGCCTACTCCTGCAACTTATGTTCTTGTGTACTGGTATGACAAAAAGACATTGCTGGCTCAAACTTGGTATCATATAGAATCACCGTTCAGATTATTCTGAGTAGGTATGGTAGCGTAGCGGTTAGCGTAACGCTATTACAGCGCCAGCGACCCGGGCTCAATTCTGGCCGCTGTCTGTAAGGAGTTTATATGTTCTCCCCATGCCTGCGTGGGTTTCGCCTGGGTGCTCCGGTTTCCTCCCACATTCCAAAGACGTACGGGTTAGGAAGTTGTGGGCATGCTATGTTGGCGCCGGAAGTGTGTCGACACTTGCAGGCTGTCCCCAGAACATTCTAAGCAAAAAGATGCATTTCACTGTGCTTTGATGTACATGTGATGAATAAAGATATCCGATCTTTTCCAGGCAGATTAAGAAGATGTACAATTGATAAGATTAAGTGGCAGAAATGTAAGCAACGTTCTAAGAACTAGGCAATAAAGTGCAAGTATCATTACTTGTATTTCTGACTTAAAGGAAAATGGAATCACTTCTACAGTCACTTGTTTTGCAAGTCATGCTCTACCAAATTTTGCAATTGATGTACCAGAGTGAGGTCACACTTCCCTATGACCAAGTATAAATTATTATTGAATGAGTTGATGATGCTACAATATATTATATTTTAGTATGAATATTCTAAACTATCCAGGAAAAATTATACCATTAAGTATGGGACCACCTGGGCAGTCACCATCAGGAAAACCCACCGAAAACCAAATCGGAGACGTACATTTTCAAGGCTCTGTTCTCATTCATAATCCTTTGGGAAAGTGAGAACTTGTTTTCTTTCCAGAATTTTAAAAAAATTTATCCATTTTTGGGGACCTGGGTGTTCCTAGCAAGGGCTGCATTTATTGCACAGATACCATCCTTGCCCCTTTTCAAGCATCAACTGACTGCAGCACTTCTCTAAACATTCAATTTCTTTTGTTTAAAAACAAGCTGCAAGGAGTGTGATGGGATTACATTTATTTTAGTGGTCTAATAATTCAGAACATAGAGTGTTTAAATTCCACCACTGATATTTGAAAATGAGCTAGAGTTCAACAGAAGTTTAAAAAACCCTTCCATTCTACCTGTAGGTGACCATGAAGCAATTGGATTGCTTAAAAAAAACTGAACTGGTTTGCTAACATCCTGGGAGGAAAACTTGTTACTCAGATAGGACTCTCAAAGGATTACAACAGAAAAAAAGTAGAATGAAGGTCAAACAATAATCCATTAAGTAAAAAACAGTATCTTCTGCAAGTTACAAGTGAGGCCACATACCATGATTCTTATCATTAAGTAGGTTTTTTGTAGCAGGCAGAAACATCTCCAGCAGCTCTGGTACTTTCCTGATAACATGAACAGCAGCCAGTGCAGCCTGTGAACAAGACATCAGTCAACTATGAATCATTTAAGTCCCAGACACAAGCCAACTTCTGAAATTCTTGCAAAAAACAAAGAACATTAGCAATGCAGATTTTCTATTTTTACTAGTGTAGAATCTGCTGTACAAGATAACTTCATAGAACAATATAGGACAGGTGCAGGCCCTTTGGCACCATTTCTGTGCCAACCAGAATGCCAATTAAACTAATCCAATCTGCCAGCTCACAGTCTATATCCCTCTATTCCCTGCCTGTTCAGTTGTCTGTCTGAATACCTCAAATGCCACTATCATATCTGCTTCCACCCCTCCCCAGGGCAGCACATTCCAGGCACCTACCACTGTGTAAAACAAAACTTTCCTTATAAATCTCCTTCAAACATTTTCCCTCTCACCTTAAAGCCATGCCCTCTAGTATTTGACATTTCTACCCTGGGGGAAAAAAAAGACTACTCTATCTATGCCTTTCAATCTTATAAACTTCTATCAGGTCTCCCCTCAGCCTCTGATGCTGCAGAGAGAAAAAAAATCCAAGTTTGTCCAACCTCTCCTTATAGCTAATACTCTCCAATCCAGGCATTCGTCCTACTCTCAAATCATCTTCACCACCTCCTCATAAAACTCAATCAAGTTTGTAAGATATGACCTCCCCAATATAAAACCACGCTGGTTATCCCTAATAAGGTGACGCTTTTCCAAATGTGAGTAAATCCTATCCCTAAGAATCTTCTTCAATAGCTTCCATACCACTAGTGAGAGGCTCACTGGTGAATCATTTCCTGGATTATCTTTACTGCCCTTCTTAGTCAAACGAACAACATTGGCTACTCTCCAGTCCTCTGGGACCTCACTTGTGGCTAGGAAAGATAGAAAAATCTTTGTCAAGCCCCACCAATCTCCTCTTTTGCCTCTCTCAATAACCTGGGATAGATCCCATTAGACCTTGGGGACTCATCCACCCCAAGTTGATCAATGGACCCTACATGTCCTCCTGTTTGATTTCAACATGGCCTAGTTATTAGCATACTCCACAATGATCTCACTATTCTCCATGTCCTTCTCCTGGGTGAATACCAATGCAAAGTACTTGTTTAGTACTTCATCTACATCCTCCTCCAGGCATAAATTCCCTCCTTTATCCTTGAGTATTCCTACTCTCTCCTTAGCTACCGTCTTGTATTTAATGTATGTATAAAATGCCTTTGGATTTTCTGAAATCCTACTCATCAAGGATATTTCATGGCCCCTCTTACCCCTCGAGCCCTGCTTGAGTTCTTTCCTGCTTTCTTTATATGCTTTAAGGGCCCTGAATGATTTCAACTTGCTAAACTTGCATATGCTTCCTTTTTCTTTATGGTTGAATTAACATCTCCTCATCCAACGTTCCTGAACCTTGCCATCTTCATCTTTCCTCTTTACTGGAAGATGCCAGTCCTGAGTTCTGATTAGCTGGACTTTAAATGACAACATGTCAGATGCCCAATGACAGCTGCTCCCAATCTACTATCCCTAACTCCTGCCTGATAATGTTGTCATCTACTCCCCCCCACCCCGCTTAGCACTTCCACCTCCTAGGTCCAGACTTATCCTTATTCATAACTATCTAAAGACTTCAGGAGTTGTGATCACTGTTCCCAAAATGCTCTCACACCAAAATACCAATCATATTGACTCTCCACAGTTCCTACTATTTACTAAAATTAAAGATCTTAGTCAATTTTCACATTGCACTTCTGATATCTCATTTGAATATTGTACATGGTTGGCTTGGCATTACCTCAGGAAGAACACCACTTAGTGCAATCTGGAGTTGCCAATGGCCTCTGCAAGCTCATTAATATATCAGAGATAATTATGATGCTCTAAGTTCTTCTTCACAACCAAATCCAAGTTGTTTCATCTGCTTGCAGTCATTAGTAAATTAACAGGGTGCCCAAGTATATATAGAAATCATAAAAATGGAAATTTCTTCAAGACTGAAAGAGCTAGATTCAACATGCAAAGTCAATCACTGCAGCTCTTACTAAGAGCATCCATCAGGGTTGTGGGGAAGCTAGTGATGGAGGGGCAGGGAGGGGGCAGCAAAGGAAAGAATTTTTTGCAGTATTTTCAGGGCCAAAATACTCAAAAATCATAATTTCTTTGCCAGTATGGCCAAACAGAAAAAATCTATAAAGAATCCATCATTTTAAAGGAAACATTTTATAAATTAATTTAGTTTACTTAGGAAAACCCTTAGATGACATTCTTTCAAGATTCACAGGGAAAGAAGGGGAAAACCAATGTACAGATAATTTGCAAACAAAAAATAAGGAATGTACCGAGCTTTGATCAGGGACTCACTCATCCCATGTCACTCCACAGAGTACAATTTCCCAACATGGGAGCACACCACAAGCACAAGAAGAATTGCAAACAGCAGTTGCCAAATCATTGCAGGCTGCCTAAACCAGCCAGGATCAGAAAAAATGTTCATCCTTGCCAGAAAAAAGTGCCACCAGATCTCCAGAGTATTCACCAGCTAATTGGAGAGTATCCTCTTCACAGGTTTCAACTCAGCAGCCAAAATGGGTGAAGTCACTCAGCAACTTCCTTCCAACCACAGAAGTAGTGACTGCCAGTGAAGAGACATTTATTTCCTCCACTGCCAGACCAGAGACCAACTGTGCTAATAGGCAGGTCTTTGTAACATCATTTTGGTCTACTCATCCTTAGAGCATCTGCCAGGTCCAACTTGCAGATTCCAGATTGTTCTCAAAGGGAAACAGGACCTCAGCTAATGTACACGAGAGAACGAGAAAACTGAATTTGGCAATAATTAGGTTGAAGAGTGCTAGGTTACTTCCCTGCAGCTTTCTGACAAGTATCTGGAAAGGCAATGTTTGGCAACAGAGGGGTTATGCTTTGCAATAAAAACTTACCTGGTCAATGACTCACTTTAATTGGAGAAGGCAAATACTTAAAAATTTCATTTTATTTTCTTCAGAGAAACATTGAACAAACATTTTTAAATTATGCCTTTCTGTAGTGATGATTTTTTTGTGAAAAATTTAAGCAACACAAATAACTTGATTGTGTAAAGGCATCAGTTGTTCTTTGTTGCAAAAGTCTAAAAGTTCTCACGCAACTTAGCTCTGCAGAATCATCTGAGCTGCAATGTTTTAATGCTTCCACTTGTTGGCAGTTATTTTAGAAAAAACTGCCATGATTATCTAATCAACTCTGTTGTAGGTCACATTACTATTTCAGTACCTGTACCAGGGCTTTTACTTTGAAGCTACAGAAACGATGATCCCTTTGCAAGCTTTAGTTCCTCCTCTTTGGAAATTTTCCTGATTAATTATTCCATTATGTTTGACCTTGCTTTAAGTGCAGAAGTACCTCAGATCATAGCTTGCTGAACTTTAACAGTGAAGGCTTCACCACTCTTCATATTTGTAAGAAGTCAAAAGTTGATTACATCTCCACAAAAGGCCTTTATTGCCTTTGAAAACCCGCATATTTTTTCAGAATTTTGGTTTTTCAATAGCAGGACAATGAACTACCACTCACTTAGATGGGGAATTTCCACTGAATAGCTGTGCAGATTATTTACAGTCTACGCCAGTTCTTACTCGGGTTTTAGATTGTTCTCTTCAAAATAATTGTCCACAGTCTGCTATTGAATACATCATAACAGAATCATAAAATAAATCCAACACAGGAGGTGGCCATTTGACTAGTCAAAATAAATGAGCTACTCAACCTTTAACATTAAATCGTAAGGGCTGCAAGTCACAGCTCTTTAAATACACATTCCTGGAACATTTCAGATGTGATGAGGGTTTTTTTTTTGCTTCTATTACCCTTCAGGCAGCAAATTCCAGGACACATCCACCCCCAGATGAAAATATCCCTCCTCTAGCGCTTCGATCAATGACTTTAAAATCCATGCTCTGTGGCTCTTGACTGCCAAGTAGGCTATTTGTCTAATTTCAATTTTTCTAGCTCATATAGTTCAAGATATATTTACCATACTCATGTAAACTTTAAAGATCACAGGGAAACAGAAACAATGGTCAATCTTGTATGAATATGCAACCGAAAGTGGACTATGCCATTTAATCAGTTAAATGGACTCATGTTCAGGAGCAGGATTCTCAGTTAGGTGAAATGTGAGCAATCATGGGTTTCAATTACTATTAGTTCTTCTCTTTCTATTGTCCTCAAATTATCATCACCATAAATACTTTAAAAATGCATGCACAATTTTGCTTAGCCTTTTGAGCAAACCAGAACTCCCAGTTGAGAGATCAATTCACCTGCCTGAACTCTTGTGAACAGCCTTTGGGCCATTTGTACAGAAAGCATAGCTATAGCAAAAGAAAAGCACAAAATGTTACATGGGCCATTTTCAAGTGATCACTCCCAAAGGGATTCTGGGTTCCCACTAACAATTCTCAAGGGATGAGGGAAGGGTACTTTAAGTTATTTTAAAGTTCAATGTCAAAGGCTTATTCCATTTTCTGTTTCAACCTGGCCATGAAAAAAAATAATTTCAGGACTGACAAGGATCAAGCATTTTCTCATCTGGCCTCATTTCTGGCATATGCAGTCTTTTGCTTGTATTCCATTTGCTAAATTATGGGTGAAGTGTTGCAAGAAATGTCAATTCGGCAGACCACCACAGTGCTGGAGAGAAATTATGTCCTAGAAATGATCAAGGATAGAATTTGTTTAGAGTTAAGAAACCACAGAGGTGCTAATACACTTCCAGGACTCTTCCATTGGCTGGCAACTAAGTCAGTAGCGTAGAGAAGCAGGTTTGAAAGAAAATTGCAGAGATACACAAAAGCCATAGAATAATGTCTGTCAACTTTACAAAGCAATAACATATGGGGATATATAGAACAGTACAACGCAAGAACAGGCCCTTCAGCCCACGATGTTGTTTCAAACTAATTAAAATGCCCAATTAAACTAGATGCTTCTGCCTACACAAGTCAATATTCTTCAATTCTCTGCACATTCATTTTGGCGATTTTCCCAGGACCAAACAGAGTAACTATCAGTGAAGGAAAATCTAGGAAAGAATGATCATCTTATGAATACTACAGAAGGATAAAACCCAGTTGGAGGATGTCTAATTTCGAGTGGAAAAGAACAGGTAAAGTGGAATAAAAACTTGGCAAGCAAAACTCTAAATGAATAATGGGATGCCTTTAATAAGGTAGAGATGTTTCAGCTACAGTCTGGGCACATTCCCACAAGGGAGAAAGGTAGGGAAATTAGAGCCAAAGCTCCCTGAAAAACCAAAAAGAATAAAGCAGGAAAAAAAATACGAGATGACAGCTCATAACACAAACAAGAACCAGACTGATTGAAGTTCAGAAAGGTAGCAAAAATAAAGATGCAAAGAGCATGAAAAATCTGTCAGGGATCACAAAAGGGAACCTAAAAATATTCTGTTGGCATGTGAACAGGAAAGGGATAAAAGAGAGGCAGAGCCAATCATAAACCAAACAAATGGAAATCTATTCTTGCAGACAGAGCATAGTTGAAGTGTTAAATGATTACATTAGTCTCAGTGATGGGATTAGTTCTAGAAACAATAAACAGGGATAGAATTTGCAGGCACTTGGATAAGTCTGGCTTGGCAAAAGATTGTCAGTATGATTTGTTAAAGACAAATTGTGTCTAAATAACCTGGTATTTTTTCTTTAAGTACACAGAGAAGGTGAATGAGACAAATATGGCTAATGTGGTATATGTGGACCTCTAAAAGGCAAATGATAAGGTTCTACATAATAGGTTTGGAATCAAGATTAAAGACCATTAAATGAGACTAGTAGTATGGATGGAAAATTGGCTAAGTAACAGGCGACAGTACTTATGAAAGGCTATTTTTCAAACTGGAGGGTAGTGTATAGTAAAGTTCCCAGGGTCTGTATTAGGACCACTTGTTTTCTGAAATCAACATAATGAAGGTGAATGTGCAAGGCACAATTTCCAAATTCACACAAGAAACAAAACTTAGTACTTGCAGTTCACTGCACCTACAAGACTTTGAGATTATAAACAGACTGGTTGAATGGGTGGATAGATAGTGAAATTTAATACTAAGAAATGTGAAGTGTTACAGTAGGGGTAGGAAGAATGAGAAGCAGCAATTGAACTAACAAGCATAGTCGTCTAACACGAGGTCTCATTTCCTGTACGAGGAGGACTAGACAGTGATTCAGAAGCATAAATGCACAGTTTTTAGAAAGCAGTTAAAAAGCATACAGGATCTTGGATTTTATGTAGAGGCATAGCGTATAAGAGTACAAAGGCATGAACCACCTTTATAAGCCATAGGCTCAACCATTTTTGAAGCATTGTATCTAGGTCTTAGAGCTATACTTTAGGAAAGTAACAAAGACCTAAGAGGGTGCAGAACAGATTTATTAAAATGCAACTTTATCCCTGGAGTCAAACATTGGAGAAGCTGTGGTTGTTATATTTGGAAAATGGGCAGCTGCAAGGGTATCTGGTAGAAGCATTTAAAAGGGTATAGACAGTAGACAGAGAATTTTCCATTGGCTACATGGTCAAGAACCAGAGGGACACAGAATGAAGGGAATTTGTTTAAAAAAAAACAAAGCAACAAGATTTTTTAAAAATAGAACAAGTGATCAGGATCTGGTTTGCACTGTCAGGTGCAATGGTGGAACCAGTTACAGTTACATTCAGGCATTTAAAGGGGAATTGGTTAAGTGTTGAAAGAATATTTGCTATGGAAAGCAAATTGATATGAGGAGAGGGTGGGACTAACAAGATTGCTCTTTTATAACGAAAACAGCAACTGCGAAGGAGCGGCAAGGTAGCATCTGTGGAATGAATAGCAAAGTCACTGGTTTAGGTCAAACTCTTCGTCAGAATTTGCTCTTTAGTAAAGCCAAAAGAGATTCAAATTTTTCTGTGTTGGAACCATAATGCAATTCTGTGATTCCTTAAAAAATTCTGGGTTATTCAAGACCAGCAATAAACGAGATAATGGAAGGAAGGATTGAAAGACGTGGTGTTAACATAGAACTGGATACCATCAACATGCACGCAAACCCCGATACTATGCCTTTGGATGATATTAAGGACTACACAGACAAAGATCTTATCCAGTTGAGGAGTTGGCTGGGTTGAAAGTTCAGATTATGAATATGGAGTGACCTTAAGTAATCAGTGCTGCACAATAGAACAGATGTATGTATGAGTTCATTACGGATGAATGAGCAACTGATAGACTGCAAAATGAGAGATAACCTGAAGGTCAGGAGTGCAGGCAGTAGGTGAAGAAGTTGGAAAAACAAGTATCTGGAAGAGAACAGATTTATAGCCTTATAATTGGTTGTAAAGAGAACATAAGGGATCTGGAGAGTACGTGAAAGACTTTATATGGTATTGGCAGTGACAACTCCGGAGACCAGCCATCAACAGGTGTTTAAAATAAATATAAACAAATTTTCCCTCTGGCTCTTAATCATCAGCTTAAATTTTTGTCTTCTGGTCACAAGCTCTCCTACCAGTTAAAGCAGTTTCTCTTTCACTGCTCTATCAACTCGTTGTATAATTTCTTTATATACTTTGCCCTAAAAAGACTTAAAGACACCAGATTTGTTTACAGATGTCTAAAATGATACATTTTCAGGATAACTCTCATGTCTTCCAAATGCAGTGGTGCAGCATCCAGCTATGCACTCCAAGAGAACTTGTATATGCTCATCACTTAGGGTCACAAAGGGGCTCTATTTCCAGGCTAACAATAAGAATACATTGGTCTAACATAACTGGTTAAAAACAAATTAGGATAATTCTTTTTGCAGCAATGATTTTGAATACATTCCTTGAAAGTGTGATAGAATCTGATTCAATAGTAACTTTCAAGAATAACTGGGTAAATATTAGCAATACATAAATTTGTAGGCCCATGGGGAAAGAGTGGGGACTGGGGCCACTTGGATATTTTTCAGTGCCAGCATAAGCGCAATGGGCTATATGATGACCTCCTGGACAATTAGCAATATCTGATCATCCAGGAAGATACCAAGTGTGTTGGTGTTGATGGGCTAACCTGATCTTGTGAACTGGAAGTGCTTAAAAAAAAATTAGGACAGACATGAAATAAAGGTTTCGAGAAGAGCAGATTTTAAGGAGGGAATTTCTGCTCTACTCAGGAAGAGCTGCATTTTAAGTTAAGATCCTTTGTAGCGATCTAGCAGACTGGATTAATTTCTTTGTAATAATACACAAACAGCAGTCATACCTATTGCACTAGGAGTTTCTTATCAGGCACAGCATTTATGATTTGCCTATCACGGGATAAAGTAGCTATTGAACCAAAATGAACACTATCTCAACTAGTGTGTAACCTCCCTTAAGGTAGACAAAGTCAAGGACCATGTATAATAAGACATTGAAATTTGGTACAGAACACTGAAATACACCTAGATCCAAACACTGCATCTAAGATAGGGCAGTTGAAGTCAACTTCAGCATAATCATATCTAGAACACTTAAAGGAAACGAATGTCACCAAGCTACCTGAAATAGACCCAAATTTGAAACAATCCCAAATCTAAAATAAAACACTTAAGAGAACCTAACCAATGGCCAATTTGGATGCCAAGAACCTTTTGAAGTAATAAAAGTGGAAACTTCAGGAAATATTTGGCAGGTTAGGTAGCATCTGTGTAGAGAAAAATAATTAGCATTTCAACTCGATGCCCTCTCATAAGATCTGAAAAAATTAGAAGTACAGAAGTTTTTTTTAAGGAAAGGGAAAGGCAGGAAATTGTGGGGGGGGATGTTTCTTGCTTGGCCAGCTCCAACCAAATTCATCTGTTTTGGACTATATCAATTTTTCTATGCTTATGTACTGGTTTAACAATTACAAATAGTTTTATCCATTTCTTTAAAAAAAAATAAGCTCAAATACAAGTTGTCCAGAATGCGCAGAGTATGAGAGCAAGAGAATAATCTCAGGGTCGGAAACTGATGGAAAATACCACAGTTCAAGAGCACCAAGATGACATCAGGATCCAATAATATGGGCTGGGTTTTGTCCGACAGTGTTGATACAGATCCAGGAAGTCCAAGAACACCACACGGGAGTAGATGACAGCTTTAATAGTAGGGATGAGGAGAACCCAGGCCAAGCCATCCCCATTTGATGTCCCCAACATTTCTGAGGTCAATTTGAAGCATAAGATACAAGATTGTGCTGAATGGTGAGTACATCTGTAACATGGGTACATGATTGCCCAATAATGTAACTTTATGAAATATGAACATGCAATTAGAGAGTTCAAATACAATAAAATTGATTTTTTTTACTTTAAGTAGAAAGCAATTAAATTTGCCCATTTCCCAATAAAAAAAAATCAAAGACTCTCTTCTTTGATTCTCAGGTCTTGTTAAAAAGCAAGCATTTAGTATTACTTCAAAGTTTACCTGAATTATGTGTTTCATATTCTTCTGGCTGTGCAAGTCATCTTCAAGACAAAAATATTAACTTGAAACCTTGGCTTTTGAGACAAGCTGAACACTTGAAATGCAGACCTCTGTGAAGCCACTAAAATGCAATTTTCTGTGTAGATTTAAACAGAGGTAGCAAGGCAGAATAGTGATACACAGGGAGGCATAATTTTTAGGATGTGCAGGGCATACCAAGAATCATTTATACGAACAGCAGATTTCCCCAACATTGCCCATGGTTAGTCAGAGGAAGTGTCACTTTACAAATGATATCCATGTTATCAATGTATCTCTTCATAACAAGAAAAGAATGCTGGTCACAGATCTGGTTCAAGGCATTTAAAATCAGAACGAGCATAGTGTCCAAGAACACAGAGTTGGAGATACTGTACCAATATAAATGCAATTAAAGATGAAGGTCAGATTAATTTATAATGATAAATGTTCAATTGAGTAGTTCAGAAATGGAAACTATTTAAAGACAAAATGAAAGTACAGCAGATAAAATGCATTCCAATAGTTATAGATGAATTAGGTTGAAGTTTATCCTTTGCCATTTTGTGTGTTCTTTATGCTTTTAATCCTTCTGCAAAAATCTCACCTTTTTACGAATGTAGGAATTAGAGTTTTTCAGCAGCTTCTCCACTTCTCCAGCCAGATCTCTGCACATATCAGATGATCCCATGCAGCCCAGTGTACACAGAGACAGACCCTGGACAAACTGTGTATTGTGGTTCAAGTCACTGTAGAGAGGCACAAAGTGTATGTTTGCACATTTATGAAGCACAAACACCAATTCTAAGATTCACAAAAATCAAAGCTTTTAGATACGAACAGCTAAAGAGAGGGTACAAGGAGACCTGAGATAGGTTTACAGTGCACGTGTGCAAGCACAAGAAACATTTAATAATGCTGTTGAGCCATAGGCTCAATAATCACGTGGGATTACAATGTTGTGGCAATAACAGAGACCTAGCTTCTAAAGTAGGCAGGGGTACAAACATTCTTGGATGAGAGGTATCCCGTTTGAGGGGGAATGGAGAAGAGAGAGGGAGTGGTAGTATTAAGTAGTGCTGGAGGAATACACTCCTGGGGCTTTGCTATAAGCTTCTAATGAGTGGGAAAGATATCAAGCAGCAAATTTGCATCAAATTGCAGAAATGTGCAAAAGCCATTGAATATTGGTAACTGGGGACTTCAATCATCCAAATGTGTACAGGGGTAACAATAACGTAGAGCAACCAAGGGAGGAGATTTAGGTAACTTTCTTGATCAGAACTTCTCTAGCCTGATGAGGAAGATGGAATTGCAGGACCTGGTTCTGCAAAATTTTGGCTGACTAAATCAAATTTCAAAGCCAAGGAAATGGGCATCGCCAGCTGAAATAAATTCTTTTGGATCACTTGGGCCTACTATGCAGTGCACTTATGTAGAGAATGGTCAAAAACAGCTGATGCTGTTCATTCTGCATGCCATAACCAATAATATTACTGACAACCAGGATCTGGGTTTACAAATGACAAAAAGTCACAAATTAAATATCACTGGACTGATGACAAAGCAAAATTATAGGATTGTAATATAGAAAAGAGAATACAGGGAATACAATTACTTTGCTGCAAATGAACCAAGAGAACCTATTTCAGCACCAAGAAAGGTCATAGAGCAGAATCAACCTGAAGGGAGTGATTTAAGACCAAATAATTAGTACCCATGGTACCTACTTCTTAAGGCAGTTTGTCATCAGTAGATGGACATCTTGTCTCTCATCTAGTAGCAACATTGCTCCAAGGTAACCAATCCGCTTGTCTGTGAATCTCTGAGATGCGATTAGCTTTAAACATTCCAGCTGTGCAAAAAATCACAAGTTTCAAATTTCAAATATTGCTTTACCCTGAATGTTCTCTTAAAAGCTACCCTGCTTTGTATTGTCAACCTATTTAGTTTCTAAATCAAAAACATGAAGAGGCAGAGAAATGGTGCATTAAACTTGAAATGAGATTACACAAGATGACTTTTTAAACTAGAGAAACAAAGGACTGCAGATGCTGGAATCTAGATGAAAAACACTATGATGCTGGAGGAACTCAGCAGGCCAGGCAGCAGCCATGAAGAAAAGCAGGCAGTCAACGTTTTGGGTTAGGACCCTTCTTCAGGACTGAAGATAGGAAAAGGGGAAGCCCAATATAGGAGGGAAAAGCAGAGCAGTGATAAGTGGACAAAAGAGTATTATTAGCAATTGACCATTTGGGCTCCAACTTAAAACTCTCCCACACATTTTAAGTCAGACAAATTAATTTTTTGGTTCATTTAATAGCTTCCCCTCAAGTTAGCCTCCAATATTTTCCTTGCACCTTGGGGCCTTTAAAAATACTATACAGAAGCTGCTGAAATCCAAATAGCTGTCATTTCATTCAGACGAGTAAATTTAAAATCTCTTATACTCTTGGACTGTTGCTGTAGAATACACAAAATCTAATGCAGATTAATATTGTCTTTCATTACCCAATGTGATTGCCTGTAATAATTTATGAATTTGTTCTTTGAAACAAAGAACTTCCTGTGCAGATTAAGTTGTACTAACAAGAGATTTTGGGTTCAAATGTATTAATTCAACTTGATAGAGTACTAGTTGGCTAAGTACCTTGACTAGGGCTTGCAAAAGATAAGTCAGCATTCCTGATGGCTAACCACTGGCCCTACTAGGAAGGGTATACTTATGGAGAATGGTTGAAAACACCTTTGGCTGACTATATGCCATCCAATAATCAATACAGCCAACTAACAAATGAAGAAATATGACATGAATTAAATGCCTCTGGACTGATGGTAACAGTGAAATTATATTATTGTAAGAGTCAATGTCTTCAGGAATAGAGAAAAGAGGATGACATTTTCTGCCATACGTACTTATTTCATTACTGAGCACTTGAACAACAATTTACTCAGTTACTACCTGGTCAATGATAATTCAACCCAATGGCACATACATGATATTAAACTGTTTGAGTTTATGTAGTACTCTTAGGGACAGAACTCCACATGCCACGAAGGTGCTTTTACCTTCTGTACACAAAATCCCTGGTTAGAATGAATTGTATCCATGTATATTTAAAAAAAAAGATAGTAGAGGCATTATAATAGAAGTATCAAAATTAATTAGAAAAGGAAACAATGCCTGAGAATTGGCATACATGTAATATGATTATTATATTTAAAAATTTCAAGAAATCTATCAACTAATATTGCTTATTGGAATGAAAAATGAAGTATTTTTCAAAATTGTCAGAAAAACCGAAAAGATAATGAGTAATCAACATAGATTTCAAAAGGGAGAGTCACACTTGACCAACATTTTATTCTCAGGCAACAGAAATAAATTGACAGGGTAATGAAGTAGATGTAATGATTTTCAGGAGTTCTCAATAGTTACACGTCAACCACGCAGCACCAAAGCAAATGTCTACAGATTAGGGGACAATTAATAGAATGGACAGCAGGCTGGCTATAACATAAATGTGTTAGTTTAGGGTAGTTAGACTCGTATGAGATGCTTTAAAGTAAAAAGATATTCTACAAGGATTAAAACTGGGACTACTTATTCACAATTTTTGAAAGTGATAGGATTCTGAACTCCGAATTTGGTCAATACGCTTGCCAAATTTAAAACCAATTAGGTGTATGTTTGAAACTCAGGAGGATGAAGCAGAATGGGTATAAATGGCTTATGAATGTTAATACATTTAAGTGTGAAGCTGTCTCTTCAGTCTAGAGATCATAAATATAAAGAGCCACCTTTAAAAGAAACTCATTTACCCAGGGAATGGCTAGAATGTGGAATTTACTACCACAAACAGTAGTTGAAACAAATAAAGAACCACTTAAAGGGAAATTGCATTCCATGAGAAAGAAAAAGGGTTATGCTGGCATGATTACATAAACTGGATGGGAAAGATATTCATTTGGATTTAACTGAGGATAGCTGCTCAGTTGAATAGCCTGTTGCAAGGTAATATTTATGCAATTTTATGTATACAAGGAACTGTTTTACCAAACCGCTTGCAGAGTTGTAAACTATGTTTACAATTCAAAATTCATACCTAAAAAGGTATCAGCTAAATGAATGTGTTAAGTCAACCATAAGATCTGCTTGTCTGTATCCAATGATCTAAAAGAGCCCATGTGCATACCATAGGAGGATAGCATGCAATAAATTGGCTGTCAAATGAAGAAAGTGTTCTTGTACAAATTACTGAGGGCCAGTGACACAGAGAACCTGCATTACATCATGAACTCATCTTGAGAAAGTGAGTAGAAACAAAATAATAGAAAATCAAAAAGATTAAAAACATTGAAAAACTTGTCTACATTCTTGGCACATTAATGACAAGGAGGCAGTACCAGAAGCCATGAAGGTTGGGGGAGGGGTGGGGGGAAGTAAAAAGGTGATTCTTCAGGAAAAATAAAACAGCTTTATTATATCTTACCTGGCCGAAGTGTGCCGGGTACCCAAGCATATGCATGTAGATGAGCTTTGCTACATTTCGGCAACGATACGTGTTGTCTTCCTCTCGGAAGGATGATCTGATGAGTGCACACTCTTTCTGAATGACATCTCGCTCTTCTGCCTGTGTTCTGGCAGCACGGATTGTGCGAATCAATTCTCGCAATCGAACAGGAGCTGGCATTTTGCTGAAAAGATAAAATTAGCGTAACTATCAAGATAGAAAGACAGAACTAACTTGACATCTTCTTGAGGCCACCCGATTTTAAAAGCAAAAAGCCATAGTTCTCAAATTTCTGATGAATGACATTCTACACAGTAAAGACACCCAAGTTAGACTATTGTTTATTGACTATAGCTCCGCCTTCAATACTATAATTCCAAGAAAACTCATCACCAAACTCCGAGAGCTGGGACTCAACACTTCCCTCTGTAACTGGATCCTTGACTTTCTGACCAACAGACCGCAATCAGTGAGGATAGGCAGCAATACCTCCAGCACGATTATTCTCAACACTGGTGCCCCACAAGGCTGTCTTCAGCCTTCTACTCTACTCCCTAAATACTCATGACTGTGTGGCTAGATTCTGCTCCAACTCCATCTACAAATTTGCAGATGATACCACCGTAGTAGGCTGTATCTCAAATAACAATGAGTTGGAGTTCAGAAGGGAGATGGAGAGCTTAGTGACATGGTGTCATGACAACAACCTTTCCCTCAATATCAGCAAAACAAAAGAGCTGGTCACTGCCTTCAGGAAAGGGGACTGTGTACATGCACCTGTCTACATCAACAGTGCTGAAGTTGGAAGGGTTGAGAGCTTCAAGTTCCTAGGAGGAAACATCACCAATAGCCTGTCCTGGTCCAACCACGTAGATGCCACGGCCAAGAAAGCTCATCAGCGCCTCTACTTCCTCAGGAGGCTAAAGAAATTTGGAATGTCTCCTTTGACACTCACCAACTTTTATCGATGCACCACAAAAAGCATCACGGCTCGGCATGGCAACTGCTCTGCCCAGGACCACAAGAAACTGCAGAGTTGTGGACATAGCCCAACGCGTCACAGAAACCAGCCTCCCCTCCATGGACTCTGTCTATACCTCTCAATACCTTGGTGAAGCAGCCAGCCTAATCAAAGACCCCACCCATCCGGGTCATTCTCTCTTCTCCCATCAGGCAGAAAATACAGGAGCCTGAGGGCACATACCACCAGGCTCAAGGACAGCTTCTATCCCACTGTGATAAGACTATTGAACAATTCCCTTATACGATGAGATGGGACTCTTGACCTCACAATCTACCTTGTTACGTCCTTGCACCTTATTGTCTATCTGCAATGCACTTCCCTGTAGCTGTGACACTTTACTGTTATTGTTTTTACCTGTACTACTTTAATGCACTCTGTACTAACACAATGTATCTGCACTGTGTAATGAATTGATCTGTAGGAACAGTATGCAAGACGAGTTTTCCCACTGTACCTCGGTACAAGTACAATAATAATAAGCCAATAAATCTGTATTATAATAATTAAGGCAACATTTAAAATATGTCTTATTACTGATCATTGTCCAAACAAGCTCTGCTGGATGGTCCACATAGGATTGAGATCAGCTGCAATGCCTTCCATGATCATGCAGCTTCTCAACATGTTCCAGGACCAGTCAGGATGAACAACCAGTTGGCTTAGTATAGAAAATGCTTCCAGTACACATGGGCATGCACCCAAGCACAACTGCTTCTTCCACTGGGGGTGGGAAGGATCCAACTGGAAAAATCTAACTAGCTTAACTATCAGAGCATCTTAATTTGAAAAAATTAAAATGCATCTAGCACTGAAGTGCTTGAAACTGAAGTATTTTCACCAAATGGTTGTTTAAAATGCTGTCAGAAAACAGAATATTTACGAATCCCCGTCACTGACGACCCTAGCAGGACAGTGCTGAATTTTAGCAGAGACACGGTGTTGCCTCAGATTAGAGGCAACAACCAGCAACTAGCGAGATACCCAAACTCACTGGTTACACTACTGGGGCATTCTTTGAAAGACAGAAGGATAATGATTGGCGAGGTATACCAACTGCAAGTGGCCAGCCCTGTCACTGAAGGCCTTGACAGTGAGGGGGCTGCATCCTCAGCTGTTGAAGCAGGGGCATCCAGTATTCAATTTGTCATTTCTGGGATCTCATTGAAACAGAGGTCTCCCACAACCTAAGCCCAACTGCAGACTGATAGCTTGGTGAAATGTTAATTTAGTTGGGAAACTTGTCAGGTTGCATCATATCTAAACAACGTCAGCAGCTCAGATGTAGTGACTGATACTAAAAGCCTGTGGAAAGCTGACCAATACAGGAGAGGCTTTGCTGGATCTGACTGGAAAGTAGGCAAATAGACAACCAAGTCCATTTCCAACAAGAAAAAAGCTGCAGTTACTCCTGTCTGGTAATAAAAAGATATGTTGCCAACAAGATCTGGCTTTGCTGCATGTTCCATGCTCTCCTTTACTCAAACATTGAAAAATCTTTAATATTTTCCCCATGATCAATATTAAACTGATTGAATCTTCACTTAATTCCTTCAGAGAATGAAAATACACGTTATCCCGACCAGGTGACATTTAATTACATCCAGCCTTTCTAGCTACTCTTATGCATCGATTACCTCTACTCCCTTTCTCTTGGCAAAGACAGAAGTATTCATTGAATATTCCAAAAATTCCCTCCATCTTGATGCACAGGTCTTCTTGGTTCCTAACTGTCCCCACCTTTATCTTACTCCCTAGTATTTACATGCCTGTAGTAAGTAGTTTTGAGTTTCTTTTTCTGTGAACTGCTATTCTATTCTCATTTTTTTATCCATCTTACTTTCCTTTTCACTTTCTTTCACTTGAATTACTCATGATGCATCATTCAGCTGCTTGTCTGTTTCACCATATTCTCTATATTCTTTGTTGTTCAGGGAGTTCTAGTTTTGGCTCCCTTTTTATTCCCCCTTGCAGCAATGCATCCAGCCTGTATTTGAAACATCTCTTAAAGGCCAAGCTTTGTTGCATTTCAGGTTTATCACTAGTCAATTGGACTGGTTCCTTATTTCAATCAAATCAGCCTGAAATCCAACAGGTATTCTCTTTTAAACAATCTGCTGGGGAACTCAGCAAGTTGAGCAGCATCTCTGGGTGGAAAGAAATTTTGACAATTTCTTTCCACCCAGAGATGCTGCTCAACTTGCTGAGTTCCAGTTTCAGGTCAAAACCCTACATGAGGACTGAGAGCGGAGAGGGAAGATAGCCAGTATAAAGGAGAGAGGGGGAATGGTGAGACAAGGGCCAGTAGGTGATTGGTGGACCAAGGAAAGGTGAAGGATGACTGGCATATGGAGCCGGGGAGGGTGGAGTTGGGAGACGAAGGAAGGTGGATGATAGGTAGAGGCAGACAAACAAAAAAGACAGATGGTCAGGAGGGGGAGGAGAGGGTGATCAGTGGGAACACTCCCACTAGTCCATCAAGGTTCTCTCTCCCTTTGTTGACTTTTTCCTTCTTCTACAACCCCCCCTCCCCCACATCATTTTACCTGGGCGTCATCTTCCCCCATCTAGTTCCATCCAAGATTTCCTTCCCTTAAAGGATATGGGTCTTTAAGACAATCCAGTAGTTTTGTGCATGTCATTAATGATGTCTTTTTACTCCACGTTGATTAAATAGCTTTAAACACCCAACTGCCAAAATGGGATTCAAATTCATTCCTCCAGATTTCTAGTCAAGGACTCCACTAACATAACCACTGTAACATCCTGATCAGGGAAAATAATGATGGGACCAGGACCATCCAATAACCAGTGACTTCTGTGGGAAAGTATGTGCTTGAATGCATGTTGAGCAAGGACTTCAGGATCTGCAAAAGGTTCATAGAGGCATGCCATAGAGAGCTCCATACCCAGTTAAGTAGACTTCCAATACTTCCATGATTAGTGTGCTACATAATAGACAATGAAGCTGGAGATGACAAAGGGCAGCTGGTACTCATGAAATAAGAAGCAATACAGCCTCTGGAGTCTGAGCCTGCACTTCGCATTTATTTTCCCCACATTGTCCACTTTCCCCAAAAGGGATCCTAGTCTGTCCAACTCAGTCTTGTTGGACAGACATATTCAATGAGTGAAAATCAGTTACACATGTGGATGGCTTGAAGATTTACAACTCTCCAAATAATATGTCCTCATCTCATTTCTAAATAATTGACCACTTGACCCTCAACTCAAGGTGAAACAGCTTCTACACTGTCAATCCCATGCAAAATCTGTGTCTAAATGAGATCACCTTGTTCTGCTAACTTGCTAGAAACACTCAAGTTTGGTAGCATTTGTGGGAAGAGAAACAATTAATGTTTCTGCTGAACCATAAATCCTTACACAGAAGCTGCCTGACCTGCTGAGTTTATTCAGCATTGTGTTTTAATTTCAGGATTTCCAACATTTTTATTTACTAATGTATGTCATTCTCTCTCCTATAGGACAACCTCCTCTCTCTCTCTCTCTCAAAACCATGCTCTCACTAAAATTAAATGTGTGGAGAAAACGGCAAACAATATTCTAAACCCTGTACAATCTCAGAATGACGTGTTGCCAGGAGGTTGGAATACAAAGGTCTACCACTTACTTTCCAAACTACTTACTGTACTTGTAGAATTACTCCTGCATCTCATGAACCAGCACACTATAATCTCCCTGTATACCAACATTTATTAATTTCTCACTGTTTAAGTAGCAGTATTTTTCTAATCTGCTCAAAGTGCATAACTTCACATTTTCTGACAGTGATATTCTTGTAGTATATTGAAAGATCTGGGTCAGGCACAATAACTTTAGACAATAACTATTTGTTTTACATATTAGCTACTAAGACAGTTTAATTCCATCAAGCCCATGTGAATTCCCAGTCTGCTCTAAAACCAAGACAGCCCCGCTCTGCATGTACAAGATAACTTTACATAAACAATCCTCAAAACAAACACACATGCACTAGAACACAGCTCTTTTTAGAAAAATAATAAGGCTTCCAGTGGTATATCTATGTTCAGACTTCCTACTTTTGCTCTTGGAAGTTCAGTTTCTGGCAGATTTGCTTATGGAGATCTTGTATTCAAATAGCTTTGAGGATCTCCCATGGTTCAGGCAAAGCATCATCTCCACTATGCTTGTTCTCAACACTTCCCTCAGGTGCAGCTTCTTGCTCTATTATTTCAGAATCAGGTACAGCAAAAACTCATTGAAGTCAGTCCTCATTTCCAGACTATTATGTGGAGACAAAATATCCTATGGTATGCACATACTTTGCGATGTTCATCCTAGAACTGGACAAATGTAGCTCCTTTGATTTAAGTCAGAAGGATTCTGCCAACTTCCCATTGCCATTCAGTTATTTTTGTGGTGGTCCAAGATCTCTCTAAAATCTCACACACATCAACATTTTCATTTTGGGTCTAGGTGACTCCTTTTTCACATTGCCTCTGATGGTCAACTTTATCTGGATTTGGATGAGCTAAAATTAATCTTGTTTGAAGCCTGCTCTGCATCAACAATTCAGCTGGCTTCAATCCAATTATTGAATGTAGCAATGTCCTGTTTTAGAAATATGCACCGCTGACCCAAATTTGAGCTAGTAAACCCCTCAAGAATTGGAGTTGCCGTTGCTTTTTCAACATTGGAACAGCCTGTTCTACTGGCCCACTGAAGCAGGAAGAGCATGGAGGAATTAGTCTATGTTTAATTCAGTTGCCCCAAAAGTGCTCACAAACATATGATGTGAATTGAAGACAATCAAATACTAAAAGTTCAGGAATTCCATACATAATAAAAATGTTCCCGAGTCTGTCCACTGTTCTGGGAGCTATAGTTCAACTTTTTACTAGATTCATTAAACAATTTCAGTTATTGGTTCCTTTCAGACATGAATCCTTGCTAAAGGACACTTCCAGGATTCCAATGGTACTTCTGGTGATGTTGCTTAATACTTTTTGCAAACTGTACAATTCCTCAAGACGTTGCCTACACTGGGTCAATGGGCAAAGGCCTTCATGCTACGTTAGTTCGGTCCAAAAATATCTCTCATTTGTGACCACAACATACTGAGAATAATTACCTCATGACCCCACTAAAAGCATCTCTAGTTGGCTACCCCACTAAAAGCATCTCTAGTTGGCTATGAAAGAAAACTTCCTATCCATGCAGGGTTTTAACTCTTGAAGACAGCAGTGATCTATTCATGATCCACCCCTTAATGTGTTTGTATACTCATCTCAAGATCTGGTCCTACTTGGTAGCTACAACTAATTCTGATGCCATTATGGTTGGGGGTGGGGGGAGAGAGGGCAGTGGATAGCAGGCAGGTTTCTGAGTTGACATCAGAACCTTCAAAGAGCAAGCATAACAAAACAGTAGCATCTCACAATGATCATATGTATTTTGTGAAATCGCATTGTGTTAGGAATATTACCCAATGTTGCATTGTTGCTGCTGCCATAGATTGGACAGCTGATTAAGGCCCAAAAGTATATGTGGTTAGTGACCAGAAAAAGAGCTTTAGAGTAAGAATTCATGGAATTTTATTTATCTCAAAAATAATGACAAGAGGTTCCTTTTCCATTTTTGCATAACTGCACTCATTGGAGTTTAGTACTTTCAAAGCATCAAGACATTGTTCTGAATTCACATATCAATTCCCTTACAGGACGTGATGTTCTGGAATATCTTTCACGTAAAACTTGCTACGTAGGATGATTTAGCATATTTACCATCACCACCTCCCCACCGCACCCCCCCCCCCCGCCCCACCGAAGCCTTTAGAAGTGTTTCTGGTTAAGCTGTCAGTGTCCATATTTTACTACACTTGTGCACAGGCAACATCTAATTTTGTGGAGAACTTGGCACCAACAACCCTTGCACTATGAGAAGAGGATATTTTTCTTCTTGATTGATTTATTGTGACTTTATAATCACCACATGAGCAAACAGAGCAATCTGCCTTCAGAACCACTCCTTCAAATGTAGCCCTGCAGGACTGAGGATGACTTACTGACAAGGCCAATGTGGGAACCTATTTCATAGATGGTGGCTGACGAAATGAGTGGGTGGGTGGTTTGTGAGGTGGTCCACTCCCTCCACCACTTACCCAGGGCCTCCTGTTGCTTGGACTCGAGGTTCTCAATACTATCCCAAATGCTCCTTTTCCACTCTGTGCAGTCATAGGTCAAAGATTCCCAAGAGTCAGTGAAGATGCTGCATTTCTTCAAGGCAGCTTTGAGCATATCCTTGAATCTTTTTCTCTGTTCTCTGTGTAATCTCTATTCCAAACTCTGTCATGGAAAAGACATTAGTTTCAGGAGTCTGGTCTTGGACATGTGAGTGACACAGCCTGCTCAAAATGATCGACTGGGTAACGAAGACCTCAATAGTGGGTAGGTTGGTCTGGGAGAGGCACTGATTTTGGCGACTGCCCTCCCATTGGATTTGTAGATTTTGCAGAACCAATTTAGTGGTATCTTTTCCAGTGCCTTGAGATCCCTTCTGTAGGTAGTCCAGGAAGCACAAAAGAGGGCAAGGATCACTGTTGTCTCACAAATGAGGTGTGTGTCAGGTCAGAAGTTTTGATCTTTAAATGTCCTTTTGTTCAAATCAACCAAAGACTGTGTTGATGCATTAATGAAATACACCCCAGCCTTCATTGGTGTCAGTTTTGTCTGAGAAGTGGTTCCCAAGATTTGGGAAGTGGTCCAAGTTTTCCAGGTCTTTCTGTGGGCCTTTATTGTTGGAAGGCAGCATGGTGCAGTAGGGACAGACTGATGAAGGACCTTCTTTTGGCAAGCAATGAGCTTAAAGCCCATCCTCCTGTATGCTTCGGTGAAAACATCAATGGCTTGGAGCAATGCCTCTGGCTATGCTGAAGTTGAAGTTTGGGTCACTTTGGTTCTGGCTGGTGTGGCTCCATGCACTTTTCTTGGAATAGTACGTAATGAAGATCATGACCCAAAGTTGCTGAGAAGGCCAAATCTCACCTAAAACATAACAGGTCTTGGGAGTCGGTGACATCCCCTCAGAAATCCCAAAACTTTATATACACTTTACAAAGCAGCCCAGATCAATATACACCACACCTACATTATACTCCACTTGCCACCTATATTTATTTTAGTATGAGGAAAGATGAGGAAATACTTTAATGGATTCTCCAACCCCTCCTCCACAATAGTGGACAGCAAATATGAACTTGGAAATATAGTTAAATTAATCACTCTGCTGCACAGTTAATCAGAACGGACTGCACAAACATGCATCATTAAAGTCAGGCATTTGTTTAGGGAACAAGTCCCCAGAAATGTAGAAAGCTGAGTGAACACTTATGCACCACCGGTTGATATGCTGTATAATAACAACTAGTACAAATTTAAACACACAGCATTGTGACACTGCCAAACAGGCAGTTAAGAGATACATGGAGGAAGACTGTGTGTGGTTTAAGCTGGGGGGGGGGGGGGGGGGGGGGGGGGGGGGGGGCGGGCGGTGTGGTGAAAATAAGAAAGGTAGCTATAGGGTATGCTATTGACAACATTTCTCATTAGTCTGTGTTACTGTTCCCAAGTTCATTCTGATAAAAAAGTTGTTCATTTCTATTGAACAACAGCCATGTCCAGCCATACAAAACTGTTAAAAGATGCATTTATTTCAGTGCACCATTTTGATTTTGCTGGCCACTGAATGAGAGTTGGATCTTAAAAAGTATGACCTGTTATAAATGTAAGAAATTCGTCAGAACAGGATTAGTCAGAGCTGAACAGTGGATAGTATCAGCATACCAACATGCTAATGGACTGTAGAAACAAAGTGACACGATGAAAACTTGAACTGCAACATGCAACAATTAAATTTTTCAAATTTACTGAACAACATGTCAAAGATTTTCGTCAATGACCAGGCAGCAAATATTTCACAATGTGCAAACCAGCTTTGGGAATATTTGTTATGAGTAGCCTCAGTATACAAGACTCATTAAGTAGAGTAGTTCCCCAACTCTACTCCCTATACATTCATGGCTGCCTGGCCAGATTCTGCTCTAACTCCATCTGCAAGTTTGCAGATGATACCACCATACTGGGCCGTATCTCAAATAATGATGTCAGAGTTCAGGAGAGAGAGCTTAGTGACATGGTGTCATGACAACAGCCTTTCCCTCAATGTCAGCAAAACAAAAGAGCTGGTCATTGACTTCGGGAAGGGGGGCAGTGCACATGCACCTGTCTACATCAAGTGATGAAGTTGAGAGGGTTTAGAGCTTCAAGTTTCTAGGAGTGAACATCACCAATAGCCTGTCGTGGTCCAACCATGTGCACGCCCTTGACACTCACCAACTTTTATTGATGCACCATAGAAAGCATCCTATCTGGATGTATCATGGCTTGGTATGGCAACTGCTCAGCCCAGGACTGCAAGAAACTGCAGAGAGTTGTGGACACAGCTCAGCACATCACGAAAACCAGCCTCCCCTCTATGGACACTGTCTATACTTCTCGCTGCCTTGGGAAAGCAGCCGGCATAATCAAAGACCCCCCCCCACACACGGAACATTCTTTCTTCTCCCTTCTGGCAGAGGATACAAAAGCCTGAAAGCATGCACCACCAAGCTCAATGTCAGCTTCTATCCTACTGTTATAAGACTATTGAACAGTTCCCTAGTACAATGAGATGGACTCTTGACCTCACAATTTGCCTCATTATGACCTTGCACCTTATTGTCTACCTGCACTGCACTCTCTCTATAGATGAGACACTTCACTCTGCATTCTGTATTGTTTTATCTTGTACTGCCTCAAGGCATTGTGTAATGAATTGATCTGTATGAATGGTATGCAAGACAAATTTTTCCACCGTACCTTGGTACAAGGGAGAATAATAAACCAATTTCAATTCATTATTTTGCTTTAAGTTTTGCAAATGCTTATTGTTGGTTATAGAATGGTCTACGATTTGGTGGAGAGGCAAGAGGTAGCAACTTTGGGAGTTGCCAAAGTAAATTTGCCAAGTTCAGCAGCCACAAGAGCAGTAGATGAGATGCCACTCAAGTGGACCACTTTGTGGTGCAAGATGTTGAGCTTCTTGTGTGAAGTTGGAGCTGCATTTATTTATGCAATGGAATGCATTCCACCTCAGTGACTTCAGCCTCACAGATAAAGAGAAAGGCTTTGTAATTAGGACTTAAGTCATTAGCTGCAGGATATCCCGTGCTCAACCTACTTTTGATGCTACAGTACTTTTATGGTTGGTCCAGTTAAGTTTCTGTCCAAGGACAATGACTCTAACAATAATGCCATTGAGCAAAGGGCAGGTGGTTGGATACTTTTGTTGGCAATGGCACGTAGAATTCAATCTATGTTTGAATTCTACATGCAGACATGGGCTGCTTAATTTAAAGACTTGTAAAAATTAAACATGGTGCAGTGAACACCTGCACTTTAATTTTATGGTGGAAGGAATATCATTGATGGAAGGACTATTATTTCTCCATATAGTCAGAGATATACAACTATCATAGCATCACGAGGTTGTTGATTTATCCTTCATTTAGTATGCTCAGTGCCTTGCTCAAACACTGGCAGTTATGTCCTTCAGCATTCAACCAGCTTGGTCAATTGTGTAGTTAATGAGTCAAAGCAATATAGTCAATGCATGAAAACAGGCTCTTTGATCTACCACATCCATCAAGTATCCATTTATAATAAACCCATTTACCAGGATTTGGTCTGTAGCCAGAGTACAGAAACACACCCTTTGGCCCAACTCTGCAATGCAGACCAAGATGTCTATCTGAGCTAGCCCTATTTGCCTTTGTTTGGCTCATATCCCTCTAGACTTTTTCAATCCATGTACCTATCCAAATATCGATTGAACATTGTAATTGTACCCACCTTTACAGCTTCCTCTGGCAGTTCCATATACCATCCAACTTCTGCATGAAAAAGTTACCCCTCAGGTCCCTTTTAAATCTCTTCTCTCACTTTAAATCTATGCCGTCTAGTTTTAGATTTCCCCCATCCTGGGAAAAAGACTATCCACCTTCTCTATGCCCCTCGTGATTTTATATACCTTTATAAGGTCACCCCTCAACCTCCTACGCTCCAGGGAAAGTAGTCCCAGCTTATCCAGCCTCTCCTTATTACTCAAGCATTCTAGTCCCAGTAACATCCCGGTGAATCTTTTCTGCAACCTTTTAGCTTAGTGATATTCTTCCTATAGCTGGTCATCCAGAACTACACACAAATCTCCAAGTGTGGGCTCACCAACAACTTGTAGTCATAACGTGATGTCCCAACTCGTGTATTCAATACCCTGACTGAAGACAAAAGTGCAAACACCTCCTTCACCATCCTGATTTCAGGGAACTATGTACCTGTTACCATCCCCCAAGTCTCATGGTACTACAAGATTCTCCAGGCCCCTACATTTACTGTGCAAGTTCTGCCCTGGTTCAACTGACCAAGATGTAACACCTCAGTTGTCAGAGTTAAATTCCATCTGCCATTCCTTCCATGCCTTGGTGATTCAAGTGTTCATCAAGTGCTCACCTAGATACTTAAATGTTGCAAAAGTATTTGCCTCCAAATAGAGGTTGCAGACTCCAAGCACCATCTGGGTGAAAAACAAATTCATCCTCAGATCCCCTGTAAACACCTTATTACAAACCCATGCCCTCCAGTTTTAGACACTGCTTTCGGAAAGGTTTCCTATTACCTACTCTATTTATACTTCCTAATTTTGTATACCCATCTCAAGTTCCAACCCCCCCCCACCCCCACAATCATCTCCAGTGTAACTGAAACACTCCATCCTAAACAACACCTTGTGAATCTCCTCTACACTCTCTCCAGTGCAAGCACATCCTTCCTATGCAGTGTGGCAACTAAAACTGCACATGATACTCCAGCAATGTTTCATAAATTTTTATCATCACCTCCCTGGTCTTGTTTTCTATGTCCTAACCAATGAAGGCAAATATCCTGTACTTCAACTTAGCTACCTGTGCTGTTACCTTTAGGAATCCTTGGACTTGTACAGAGGTCCTTCTGTTCTTCAGAACACCCTAGGGCCTCACCAGTCACTGCATATCATTCACCTAGCCTTATCAGTCCTCCCAAAGTGCATCATCATATACTTATCAGGGTTAAATTCCACCTGCCATTGCTCTGTCCATCTTACCAATAATTTCAATGATTGCTATTCTCCCTATCAATTCAGTGAAGTGGGAATAATCAGGAAATGTTCTCATTCATATTGGTGATTCAGCAATTCCTCCTGGAAACTATGTATTCCCAGCAGTAATTTGTCAAGCCAAATAGCCTACTGATAAGATGTTCGAGTCACTCAAAAATAAAAATTGGGCATAAGGAATCAAACTTCAGTCAGGCTTTAACCCTATATTACACCATGGTAGTGGCAGAGGCATTTAAAATTAACTCCCTTTCCTCCAAAAAAATTGATTAAAACAAAGTACTCGCTACCTTTAGTAGGGATTGATTCCACAGTGGATTACTTAATACAAGAACAGACATTACAGGCCACAAGCTTCTTATTCTATTCCTGATCTATTACAAGCTCAGGATTCCCATATGAATGGAGAAGTCCTCAATTGCTGATCACTCATCACTGAGTTTTGCCAGCTGTGCTCTGATGGGACTCATGAGAATACATTGGAGGACTGCAAACTTGCTGCAATCCTTAGCAGTGACAATGGGGAACCAGCATACTGGACTCATGCCAGGTTAGACCTTGCACAGGACCAGCAAGTTCATGAATTTCAATGAAGAGGAATAAATGTATTAAAATTTACATTAATTGATTTGTTAAATGTTAACCAGTTGTATTTTATTCTTTTAATTTATGAACACTTTGGAAAGTTTCTGAATGCCTTATTTCAGTTTGTTTGGGAAGGGACTGGCTCTGGCCTACCTGTGTGATGGTACTATACTGTACATGGTCAGAATGGCTTAGGGTTGCAAGGTGATGCTAAATTCCTAGTGATTCCAGAAAAAGTAAGTTTGTATCTTCCAGTGAACCTCTACCATTAAGTTTTGACCTTGTGCTTGTTTGATGGAAATAGGGGTGCTACAATTTGTTTAAGAAGCCCTTACTTAGTTAGGGCCATCAAATCTGATTACTTTCCTATTTTACTTATCAAAAATGGAGATGGAAGGACATCAGACAAAGACAACATTGAATGCTCAGCCTCTGATAATCAAAGACAAGGCATGTCTTATTGCCTTCTTCAGAAAATGGCATCCATTGGCTACATGTACAAGAGTAAGGAGTTCCATCAAGTTTGTATGAAGAATTGCTCCATGGGAAATAACTGGAAGACTATTGGCACTGACACAGCTACATCTGACACATCTATATCCAGAGAGCAGCAGGAGGCTTCAGCAGAAAAGAAAAACAGAACCAGACATGAAAAATCCACTGTAAAGCACTGACAAATGATGAATTTTCATTTCTTACTTCATAAGTAAATTAATTCAGGAAGTTAAAGTCCGCTGAACTGGGGAGTTCCACAAGAACTACTTTGGTTGTACAGTTCAGTGGAATTCCAGTTAATCTATCCTAACAGCAGTTTTTAATTATAATAAAAATTCCCAGTCATCTTTCCTGCAAGTCCTGCCAGTAAATTCTGATATATCATAATCGTTGAATTTGTTTCCCCAAGCCCAATAACAAAAGTACGAAGAAACAAACATATTAGAAGGTACAGGCCATCTGACCCCTTTGTATCTGCCCTTCCATTTAATAAGTTCATTGCTTACCACCACTTTCCTGCACTAAACCCTTGATTCCCTTATTATTCAAAGATCTGTTGATTTTGGAATATACTCAGCAATGGCACCCCAGAGCCCTCCTGGGTAGAGAACAAACTCCCTTTTAAGTGAAATTTCTTCTCATCTTAGTCCTGAATGGCTAAGCCCTGACTTTGACCTCATACTGGAGAAAAGAATTCAGTAATTATTTCACAACATTAGCAGAATCATGTATATACTCTAAACAGAAAATAATGAAATGTGTTTAGAATGTACAAACATTAAACAGAAGTATGTTCTCAGCAAGATGTGTTTACTTTTGTGTTCTCACCTCTGCAATAAAGGCCAACATGCATCTGGCTTCCGAATTGCTTGTTGTACCTTCAGGTTTATTTCTAGCATCTCATCAGCCTACCCATTATCCTAATTCTGACCCTTCTTAGTTAACAAGATCCAAGTATACTGATTAATCTGAAATAATTTATTTATACTGCTATTGTAATGAGACATCGCAAGTCCTTCACAGGAGTGCAATCAGACAGTGGCACTGAACCAGAAGGACGTTAGCATAGATGACAACAAAGGTTGGGCAAACAGGCATATATTGCCTTAAAGGAAAGGGGTAGGGGTGTGTGGAGGAGTGTGGGGTGATGAACAATCAGATCTGTACAGCTCAGGAACAGGGTCTTCAGCCAACAATGTCTGTGCTAACCATGATACCAATTTAAACTTCACATCTGCCTGCACATGGGCTATATCCTTCCATTACCTGCCTGCTCGTGTGTCTGTCTACATGCCTCTTAGATATTGCTATTGTATCCACTTTCCCTTCCAGGCACCTACTACTGTCCTTTAAACTCCCCCCTCCCTCACTTTAAAGCAATGGCTTCTAGTATTTGAATATTATATTGAAACACACAAGATCCTTGGGGAGCATGACAGGGCAGATTGAACAGAACAGTACCGCACAGGAACAGGCCCTTCAGCCCACAATGTCTGTGTCAACAGGATGCCTAAATTAAACTAAATCCATATCCCTCCATTCCCTGCATGTTCATGTGTCTGTCTAAATGCCATTATTATATCTGCTTCTACCACCACCCCTGGCAGCATGCTCCAGGCACCTACCACATTCTTTAAAAGAAAACTTGCCCCATACATCTCCTTTAAACTTCCACCCTCTCATCACCTTAAAGTTATGCCCTCTTGTATTTGACATTTCTACATTGGGAAAAAGACTATCTATGCCTCTTGTAATTTTTAAACACATCTGTCAAGTCTCCCCTCAGCCTTGATACTCCAGAGAAAATAATCCAAGTTCATCCAATCTCTTTTTATATTAATAATTTCTAATCCAGGCAGCATCCTGGTGAACCTCTTCTGCCCGCTATCCAAAGTCTCCACGTCCTTCCTGTAATATGGTGACCAGAACTACATACAACACTCCAAATGTGGCCTGACCAAAGCTTTATATAGCTGCAAAATGACTTCCAGACTCTTATACTCAATGCCCTGGCTAATGAAGGCAAGCAAGCCAAATACCACCTTTACCACCCTATCTACTTGTGTTGCCACTTTCAGGGAGCTATGTACTTAGACCCAAGATGTTTCCACTAGTGGAATAATCTTGAACGAGGGGGCATAGTTACAAGATTAAGGGTGATCATTTAAAAGCAAGGTGAGTAACAATTTCTTCTCAGAGGGCGCTGAATCTCTGGAATTCTCTACTGCAGAGGGTTGTGGAGGCTGGATCATTGGAGATATTTAAAGAGGAAGTAGAAAATTATGGGATATGGAGAACTGGCATAGAAAGGACGAGGCCTGGACCAGATCAGCCACGATCATATTGAATAGTGCAGCAAGTTTGAGGGGCAAAGTGGCCTCTCCTGTTCCAAGGATGTAAGTGGGGGAATGAAGTTGATGGGATTGTTCTGAGAGCTGGCAATACACTGAATGGGCCAAATTGTCTCCTTCGTGTCATAAGGAAATAAAAATGGGCAGATCACATAACAGTTGTGGTAGCAGAGTAGTGGTGGAGAGACAATATTGTGGGTGCCAAACATTAATGTGAAAACTGACCTCGTGTGAATTGTGTCATTGAGGAATAACAATCACATAATTGCTGTGAAAGATATCCCCACAGGTGACTGCAACTATTGGGAGAGAGACCATTCCAATGGGTCCCCTCCCCTCACTGTTCCCATCTGCACTTCCCTTATTTGGTTCCATGCTCCACCTTCCTTCCTCATCCGATTCCATCATCCGTAGCTTTGTTGCCTCCACCTATCACCTCCCAGCCTGTCACTATTTCCACTCTTCCCTCCTCCATCTGCCTATCATCCCTCACCTGGAACCACCTATTGCTTGCCAGCTCTTGCTCCACCCCTTCCCCTCACCTCTTTATACTGGCTGTTTTATCTCCGTCCGGATGAAGGGTCTTGATCTGAAACATCAACTGTCCATTTCCCTCCATAGATGCTGCCTTACCCACTGAGTTCCTCCAGCTCCTCTGTGTTTCTCCTGTTGCTATTTTCTTATGTTTCTTACATTCTAGATAGAGTATCACATGCTTCCCATACTATCATGCAACACAAAGTAATATCATAATACATATATATAGCTTGGTGGCCTATACCCAAGAACTGAAGTGATACTACAAATGCATTTCTACATTGGGTCCTCTGTGCTAATATACAGGACAGTTTCCCATGGGCCTTCTCTTGGGCCCTTCTAAGGTTTGGGAAATTCAAAGCCAGACTTTCTAGAAGCATTTAAATTTCATGTTAAATAAATAAACAACAAATAGCAAAACAGTAAACAAAGAAAAAATCAAAACACATAGATGCTTGAAATCTGAAACAAAAAATGGAGATAGCAGTTCAGGTACAACAAGTGGAAATAGAGTTAACATTTCAGGTCAAAGACCTTTCATCAAAATTGAGTCTTCCACCTTAAACTTTAACTCTGTTTCTCTATCCACTGATGCTGCCTGAACTGCTAAATGTTTCCAGCATTTGTTTTTGTTTCAAATAACAAAAATTCCTAACATTCTTTAGAGAATCAAAATGATGTATTATATTAGAAAGGACGTGATACCAAGAAATACCCTGAAACCTAATTTTGCAAATATAGGACAGTATCAACCTACACATCACATCCCATTTTCAAATTCTTTTCAGAAACGAAACCATACTTCACTACACAGAACACTAGATACTTGGTGGGTTCAAGATTGGAAACAATTTTCCTCAGTGCCACACACTTTGTTACTACATCAAACATTTCAGATGAAAAGGTCTGTGACCTGAAACTGTTAACCATTTTGCTCTACACAGATGCTGGCTGGCCTACTGAGCACCTCCAGCATTTTCTATTTTTTATTTCAGATTTCCAGCACCTGCAATTTTTTTTGCTTTTGGGTTTTTTTGTGTTTAAATGGATGTCAGATTATAGCTAGATAAACCACGCTGATTTCACACTGGTGTAATTGCGTGCACCAAACACTCAATGCCAAACACCCCTGTGCTGCAACACCACCTCACTGTTGAATCAGACAAGCAAAGGCAAAAAGTGTTTTTGTTTGTTTTCCTCCGATGGGACATGGAGGAAGACAACTGAGATGCATCTGGAATCCGCGGATCCAGGGCTGCAAGAAACACGGCGAAAAACCACACTAACGTTTGCAATGCACCCGGCATTCCCAGCCAATCTTATCCCCCTCCCCGCTGCAGCCTGGCGTGACCCGTGGCTGGGCGGAGGACCGTAGTGTCTTTAGAGCGGCGTTCTTCGCCGTGAGCTGCAGACATCAGCCGCAGCAGAGGGTGGGGAGGGGGGTGCAGGGGGGAGGGATCCCAGGTGCGGGGGCCGGGGGGGAGGAGTATATGCGGGCGGGAAGTGGGGGGGGTGTGCGGGCGGGAGCACAAGTGCAAGGCCCGCAGCAGGGGCCAGGGGGGTTGGGGTGTGTGTGTGGGGATGCGGGTAGGTGGGAGCCCAGGTGCGAGGCCCGCCCGCCCGCAGCAGGGGGTGGGGGGTGCGTGTGTGCGGGGCGGGGGTGTGTGTGTGTGTGTGTGCGGGGCGGGGGGGGGTGTGTGGGAGCGGGGCGGGGGGGGGGTGTGTGTGTGCGGGGAGCGGGGCTGGGGGTGTGTGTGTGCGGGGTGGGGGGGGTGTGTGTGTGCGGGGCGGGGGGTGTGTGTGTGCGGGGTGTGTGTGTGTGTGTGTGTGCGGGGCGGGGGGGGTGTGTGTGTGTGCGGGGCGGGGGGTGTGTGTGTGTGCGGGGGGGGGGGGGTGTGTGTGTGTGCGGGGCGGGGGGGGTGTGTGTGTGTGCGGGGCGGGGGGGGTGTGTGTGTGCGGGGCGGGGGGTGTGTGTGTGTGCGGGGCGGGGGGGGGTGTGTGTGTGTGCGGGGCGGGGGGGGTGTGTGTGTGTGCGGGGCGGGGGGGGTGTGTGTGTGTGCGGGGCGGGGGGTGTGTGTGTGTGCGGGGCGGGGGGGTGTGTGTGTGTGCGGGGCGGGGGGTGTGTGTGTGTGCGGAGCGGGTGGGGGGGTGTGTGTGCGGAGCGGGTGGGGGGGGTGTGTGTGCGGAGCGGGTGGGGGGGGTGTGTGTGCGGAGCGGGTGGGGGGGGTGTGTGCGGAGCGGGGGGGGGTGTGTGTGTGTGCGGGGGGGGTGTGTGTGTGTGCGGGGGGGGTGTGTGTGTGTGTGTGCGGGGCGGGGGGGGGGTGTGTGTGCGGAGCGGGTGGGGGGGGGGTGTGTGCGTGTGTGGGAGCCCAGGTGTGAGGCCCGCCCGGGCCGACCCGCTGCCCGTGCACCTGTCACTGAGGAGAATGGTCTCCGCTCTCCATCCGCGCACCGCCGCCTCCTGAGGCGTCCAAAGACCGTCGGGCGACGACGCCGGCAACTGTCAACCCCTCCCCCGGGACACTCACCATCACCCGCCAGGAAAACCGACGACAGCCTCCTCCCCGCTCTTCCCCCTCCAGCTGAAAGATGGCGGCCGCTTCAAGTCCGAAGAGGCCTGAACGCGCCTGCGCTGCCGGCCTCTTGGCATTCTGGGAGTTGTAGTTCACACCCCCCGGCCAACCCCCTTCCCCGGTTGCGCCGGAGGTGATGGACTTCAACTACCAGCAGCACCGCGGGCGCAGGCGCTCTGCGGGGCGGCTGGACGCCGTGCATCCTGGAAGTTGAAGTTTGCTCAGCCCTCCGGCTGGCAGAAGCAGTCGCTGCCTGACTGGCCGTCAGAGAACCCCGGGGATTTCTGGAGCTGCCCGATCCCAAACCAAGTTCCCCTGGAACTTCCCGGATTATACACCCACAGCGAGTAGCCGCAACTGAGGACAACAAAGAGACTTTCCGGAATTGTGAGAAAATATTTCCCATTTTTGCAGTTTGTAATAGAATGGCATTGATCTGTAAATCAAGTTTTATTCCTAGGCTGCAACATTGCCAAATGTAACTTTCTAATCACCCAAAAATAGAATATAATCGCACTACGAACCCACTGTGATAAGACTATTGAACGGTTCCCTTATGTGATGAGATGGACTATGACCTCACGATCTACCCTGTTGTGACCTTGCACCTTATTGCACTGCACTTTCTCTGTAGCTGTGACACTTTACTCTGTACTGTTATTGTATTTACCTGTACTACATCAATCTTCTCCGTAGATTGTCACCTTGTCGTGGTGAAGAAGCTTGTGTGGTCCTGAGATCCCGAGAGCGGTGCCGTCTGGAGCTATGCTCCTGGTAGGGTCACCCATGGCGGTAAGGTCGATGGTGAGGTCCCTGACAAAGAACAATCCAACCAAGACCTCAACGGTGGAACAGGCGGACGAAGTTACTTCAAACTCAACGGCTGTGAAGGCGGATGATAGCAAATCTATCAGCTCCAATTGTCATGGTTTCCATGCCATTGGAATCAGTTGGTTGATTTGTAAAGTATTGTGTGCTTTTTGTAGTGCAACATCAAGTACACGTTAAACAAATACGCGCACAGGCGTCTTCACTCTGTATGAGCCAAGATTGGACTCAGAAGCCACTTGAGAGCCCATAAATAAATCAACGGAATGAAGACCATCATCCTCGACCTCGAGGGATAGCCATGACGATGACAATGATGTCTACATCAATGCGCTCCATACTAACCCAATGTAACTGCACTGTGTAATGAATTGACCTGTACGATCAGTCTGCAAGACAAGTTTTTCACTGTACCTCAGTACAAGTGGCAATAATAAACCAATGCCAATACCAATATAATTAGCTAAACAGCACAAATTTTTAATGTTTGGAAAACTTGTTGATAGATTCATGCTAAAAATCAGTCAATAAAAAAGGATTGACTCTTTTCATCCCATCTTAAATCCATCCCTCCCGCCCCCTTCTCTACAATTTAAAATTACATTTTCATTTCTCTTTCACAGTTTTGACAAAGGTCTCTGACCTGTAAACTCAGCATTTCTTTCCACAGCTGCCTCCTGACCTGCTGTGTGCTTCCAACATTTTCTGTATTTATTTCAGATTTTCAGCACCTGCAGTTTTATTTTTGATTTTTCAATAAAAAAACTGTCTATTCAACTGTACTTTATACTTAATCTTCATTCGTTGTGATAATAAAATGGATCTCAAATGAGAATAAATGAGGATTGTACATTAGTCGATGTACAATAAGAGATAGGGCAGGAGGAGGCCATGGAACTTCTCAAGCTTGCCTAGTAAATGTTAGGAGTCATAATAGTGTTATGAAAATCATGACAAGATGAAGCAAGGTTTGTGAATGATAGATCTATATAATGCATTGGGCTCTAGTAATATTCAGGAGTATAATACCAATTTAAAATGTCTTGGTATAATACATGGGAAGTCCTGACGGTAAATCAAAGGATGTGGTCTTTTTAAAGTGCTTGATTAAAATATATCAATAGAATGCATTCATATTATGAAGCAGGTGATGAAATATTGTGGTTGGGGTAAATCATGAAATCAAAATGCTTTTGGAACTTCCATATGAATTAAAGTTAATGTCAGTTAGCCAACAATAATTAATGGAGCAGACATGAGTTTGAGTTGCAAAAATGTATAAAGTGATTTTTTAAAATCAATTTAAGTCTAATCTTACGTGTTAAGAATTGTTTCTGTAAACTGTTTGGCATTGGATGTAATTATGATTCAGATTTGGCCCACCAATAGTCTACCAGGCAGCAATTATCCCTGTCCATCCATATGTTTCTTGACCTGGACTACCTACAGCAGGCACAAAATACACAAATGCTGACTCCGCTAAATCCTCCAAATTCACCGGAAGGACAAGCAGACCATTATCAGTGTCCTCTCCCAGGCCAACATCCCCAGTACTGAGGCTTTATTAACACTCTATTAAACATGTTGAGCATCGTTTGCAAAACAGACATTCCCAAAACAGACATTCTATTCCAAGCTCTGTTGTGGGAAGGGATTACCAAGTGCACAGAGGAAAAGATTCAAGGTTGTGCTCAAAGCTTCCTTGAAGAAACACAACATTCCCATTGCTTCTTGGGAATCTCTGGCTCATGAATGACACAAAACAGAGAAGATGGTATTGAGAACCTCAAGACCCCGCATTGGGAGCACACAGAGGCCCTACAAACATGTGGAAGGAACGGACCACCTCACAAACTACCAACCAAGCCTCCCCATCAGCCATCTCCCACCCCAACTGCAGAAGAGTCTGCAGTTCCCACATTGGTCTCAATAGCCACCTCAGATCCCCCCCCCCCAAAAAAAACAGAAAGTCATCATTGATCCCAAAGGACTGCCTCAGAAGAAAGTTCTGTCAAAATCTAAGGTGCTGTCTCTTGCAGATTCACCACATGAGCAGTAGCTGTGCAAGAAGACCCACCAAAGCCTTCTCATGGGACCTAGGGAAGGGCAACAAGTGCAGGAAGCAAACTGCTGGAGAACTCAGCAGGCCAGGTAGCATCTGTAGAACCAGAGGATGGTCAATGTTTGGGCTGAGACCCCGGATCAGTCCCGACCTAATGGTGTTCATGTTCTGAAAATGTTAAAGGCTGGTATTGTGCATGGATGTTTGAACTGGGACTGTGTTAGCTAGGAGAAACAATCTGGAATGTAACTTTTCTGTCTTGGTGATTTATAGCTGGGGTGCAAGATTACAAGCAGACTGAGCTTGTGAGGATGTTGAAATGGGGAGACCTGAAAGCTCAGTCAGACATTTTATGGGGAAAATATTGACAGAAGTGTTTTTTATCCTTTGCAAGCCCTTACACTTTAAATGTATAATGATATAAACTGGGTTTGTTGATTATCTGTGGTGGGTTGGAGCATAAAATCAAAAGCAAAAAGAAAACTGCAGATGCTGTAAATCTGAACCAAAATCTGGAAATCTGGGGATATTTGGCAAGCCATGTAACACCCCTGGAGAGAGAAGCCGAATTAATCTGAAAAGTTAACTGTATTTCTCTCCAAATGATCTTTATTTTCTTGGGGGACATTTACCCACGTCTAAGAGACATTTTTTTACATCTGACATAGAGCTTTTAATACCAGGGCAAAACTATATTTTTGCGTTTACGGGAATGTTGAACTATTTAACTGTAAGAATTATATAAATCATGTTATGTAACGACACATTTCTCTTGATGTTGAGTAGCAGAAAGTACGTACCTGAGGATTGTCAGAGAGATCGTGATGTATGGGGCGTTGTTCCTTATTTTAATAAATGGTGAATGAGCAAAGGTGCAATAGCGATTGCACAGAATTTCTTGTTTCTGAAATTACTAGTTTTGGGAGAGTATACTTGCACAGGCACTTATAAAACCTTAGGCGGAGTACTTTGGTTATGATGTAACGAGGTCTTACTGAGGTCTTACGAGGACAACTAAACTTGTCTGGTGATAGGTGAAGATGAAGGGTAAAAGTTATCTTTAACCTTGCAAGTTTGTGAATAGTTGGGGGTGAGCAAGGGATAACCTATTATCCTAGGTTATCTGGTAAACGCCGGCCCTTCCCTGCTGAACTAGAGAACATCTTTAACGGTAAGGAACCACCCACTTTCTGCAGGGTAGGAAACCTTGAGTATGGCGATGCCCGAAACCTTGTCTTTGTTCATTCGACATCTGGCTTCCCTGCATCACAAAACAAAACACATCCCCAATGAAATGTTAAAAAAAGTCGAAATAGTATCAAGTTACAGGTCTAAATCTTGCAAAAGGATTGTCCCCCGGCGTGAGGCTGGGGTTCATTTTCCTGCGTTTAAAGCCACCTGCCAATAAGGAACGACTTTCTATAAATTGAGTTGACCCATTCCTTTCTAAAAAGTGACGTGACATGGTGGGATTAACACCACTCAAAAAAATCTGAAAATGAATGGTGTGAGATGAGTGGAAGCTGTGGTTTGGAAAGCCCCCGTGAAAATACCCCGGCAGAGGAGGAGACAGAGGAACCGCTGTCTTATAAATATTGTGTCCGAGCGCGGGCCACCAATTGCAGCTGTCGCGTTAGACGGGAGTATATTCTTTTGAGCGAAAAATAAGGATTCCTTCAAGACAAAATTTGTTAACGGGTGAGAGATTTGGCTGAAATGGTGGGTCCACGCATCCTATTTTGTTGCATTTTACTTCTGTTCCAGGTAAGCACGTTGATGAAAGTTTGTTTCGAGTCCAGTTAGAAGGTTAAATAACGTAGCATTGTTCTGTTTCATTTCAAAAGATTACTTTAAGAGAAAAATCATTTTATTGCCACATATTGGTCCAATTAATAGAAGTACTAAAACGCTAATTTTAATAACAGTGTTTCTGAATATCCTGTACATTGTGACCCAAGCCAATCCAGGAAGGATTTGCTTCTGATCACCTGGGCTGAGAACGGGAAACTGTGCATCCAGTACAGGGGAAGTTGGCGAGGGCACAAGTTCATTTGGGCTGAACTGTCTGAACTTATTTGAAGGGCTCAGGGGTTTGTCCAACCAACCTTTGCATCTTAGGCTAGGCATGGGAGAGGCAAAGCCAAACTTCCGACGTCAGAACGCTAAAAAAGGAGGGAGTACAATGGAGGTTTGTATGTTCGTTGTTGAGTTGAAGCCGCGGGGTGGCCTTTTTGCAGAGGCGGTTTATCAATGAAAGTGCAAGGATTGTGCGGTAATGTGGTCTTTTGTATTCAGAGACACAGGGGGCGTTTGATTCACCACATAGTCACACTGGATCATGTTTCGAACCCTGCGTCTCCTGCAAGGCTGATGAAACCGCGGGAGCTTTGTCACCGGGTTTTGAACTTACTGTTTCGGAAAACAAATAAGGCTGAAAATCAAAACACTGGAAGAATTCAGCCAATCAATCGGCATCCGCGGAGAGAGAAACCAGTCGACATTTCGGGTCAGGACCCTTGCTCGGTTCTGAGCCGCAACGTTGTCTGGTGTCTCTTTCCACAGATGCAGCCTCACCGGGTGAGTTCTTCCAGTGTTTCCATTCCTGTTAGCACACGAGAGACCGCAGATGCTGCTTGGTCCTGTGCTGTTAGTGTTTCGGACAGCGGACCCGGTCAACGTTGCAATGTACAAGTTTGAAATATACAGCGGGGGCCGGAAAGGGTCACTGACCCCGTGTGTCTGGCGAGGTCAGAGTGGTCCCAATGGGCTGGGTCACTCTGTGTGGGTCGCAGGGCGGGGAGAGGGCGAGGTGCAAGGGCACCCGGACCACTGCTGCGGCCACGGGGCGGTTCGGCTGCTCCGTCACCGATACCTCGCAACTTCACACCTCTTGCCTTTTCACCCCAAGAGGCAGTCGCTTGTATCCCGGTGCTCGCAGATTTGGCTCGGCGGAGACCGTGAAACTCTGCGAGTGGTGTTATACAAGGAACCGGGCTTTGCGTTCAACGTGTTTAACTGCCAGGGTGCAGACAAAGGCAGCATATGTTAAGATGAAGTTGAGTGAGAGAACAGTTGAAGTAATTTGCTGCTATAAATAATATATTGTTTAGCAGTGATGTCCCAAGCTAGGAAGCGCAGTCAGTCCTCGATGCAGGGTCTCGACAATTCCTTTCCCCACACAGACGCAGACTTCCTCCAGCAGATTGTTTGTTAGCACAGTTTGGGCTTCAGTGTGGAGATAACTCAGAGCGCTGCCCACATCTCAGGCACCACTGCCCACTCCAAGCGGTTTGTGTTATCGAAACCAGGTTAGGATTGAAAGCACGGTTTAGTTTATTACAGCCAGGGCCTGAATTTGATAGGGATGAGTTTGTTTTCATCTTCTTCGTGATCACAATACCTCCACATGTGGGGATTAGACCTTTCCTTTGTTTTGCAGAGTAGTGTGCAATATCTAGAGAGACAGAACCGCACAATACTGAAACATTTGGCGCATTATGCAAGTGCTCGCTCTTCTGAAAGCGTTATCTAATCAGTGCCCCTCCCCATAGCCCTGCAAATGCAATCTTTGCAGAATTGCCATTTGCATTGACTAACTTGAATTGAACCAACAGCAATATTGAAACAGCCTGTTGAGGGTTTCATCTGATGACCTAGTCTATGTTACATGGTTACTCTGGAACTGAGTGGAACAGTAAGTTCAGATAACATTAGAGTCATAGAGTGCAACACCACGGAAACAGGCCCTTCAGCCCAACTTGTCCATGCCGACCAAAATTGCCTATGGGAGCCAGTCCCATGTGCCTGCATTTGGCCCATATCCCCCGAAACCTTTCCTATCCATGCACCTATCTAAGTGTGGCCTAGTCACAAGAATAAACTGACATGGTTTATAATAAGGCTCTGATGCACCAAGCCGTGTGTCAAGTAATATTGGGAACAAAGGGGTTTCTGGAACTCCTGTGCTTTGCATTAGTGAGCACAAGTTACAAGGAAATGAAAATATTCATGTAAAGTACCTCTAAAATGTGGATCACACAAATTACGAGCAAGGGAGTTTGTGAGGTTATTTTCCCCAGAGAATTGCCTCTTTCTATATCAGTGGACAAGTAACAGAACACTAAGGGTGTTAAATCCAGTTAAATGTGGAATGCCAGCATATTGTGCGGAGACAAGTATGTTGCCTTTAGATGTTCTTGGCAGTTAGCAGAGCTGCTCTTTACAGTTCCAGTGAGCGGGATTCAATCTTGACCTCCAGGGCTGAGTGTGTGGAGTTGGAACCCCGTGGCTGTGTGGGTTTCCTCCAGGTGCTCCCACATCCCAAACATGTGAGGTGCTGGTAGATTAATCAGTCACTGTAAGTGCCAGTGTGTAGGTAAATGGTAGAATGTGGGGAAGAATTGATGGGGATGGGGGACAATAAAATACATCAGTGTAGGATTAGTATAAAATTGGGTGGTTTATGGTTGGCGTGGACTCGATGGGCTGGTGAGCCTGTTTCCCTGCTGTATCTCTCTGTGACTCTGTGATCAGCTGATGCTTGGCCAGCGTCGGAGAGGAATTTAATATGCTTGGATGTAGAAAGCCATTTGACTCATCTTTATTCATCCATATGGAGAGATTGTAATCTTCCTGAATTTACTCTACTGTTATTGTTTTTTTTACCTGCACTCTGCATCAATGCACTCTGTACTAACTTAATGTAACTGCACTGTGTAATGAATTGACCTGTACGATCGGTTTGTAAGACAAGTTTTTCACCGTACCTCGGTACAAGTGACAATAATAAACCAATACCAATACCAACGATTGTCCTTCAAGTAATTCTATGGTCTTTACTTTTGTGGGATTTTATTCTGGTCTGAATCTATATCTCTTGGTTCAACTTCTATAATATGTTGGGTTCATTTTCCTATATCTTCAAAAACAATATCTCCATGAGAAGTTCAAAAATCCAGCTGAAAGTTCCAAGTTTCTCATTGACATACTTGCTGGACAAAGATACTTCTGCAGGCATCACTGGGAACTTAATCCACATCTGTCAGTCAAATTCCTCAATTTTGACCAAGTGTAGGGTTTTTAATAAGGTATAGATACATTAAACAAAATGGTCAGTCTTGATTTTAATGTAATATGTAGAACACAGATTAATTACTTGGGGGCCTTGGTCAGATTGCACCTGGATCATCATGTGCGGTTTTGGTCTCCTTACCTAAGAAAGGATATACTTGCTGTGGAGGGATGGCGGAGAAGGTTCTCCAGACTGATTCCTGGGATGTTAGGACTGCTGTGTGTGGTGTGATTGGGTCGAGCAAGCCTGTATTCATTACAATGTAGAACAATGAAAGGTGATCTCATTGAAACATACAAAAGTCTGACAGAGGTAGACAGACTGGATGCAGGGAGGATGTTTCCCCTGGCTGGGGTTTCTAGAATAAGGCGTCCAATCTCACGTTACAGGTAAAGAGTCTTAGGACTGAGACTAAGAGAAATTTCTTCACAAGATTTTTTCTCAAGGCGACAATGGCTAACACGAGGGGACATAATTTTAAGGTGATTGCAGGAAGGTATAAGGGGGATGTCAGAGGTAAGTTTTTCACACAGAGAGTGGTGGGTGGGTGGAACGCACTGCCGACAGAGGTTGTGGGAGCAGATACATTAGGGACGTTTAAGAGACCCTTAGATAGCCACATGAATGATAGAGAAATGGAGGGCAATGTTGGAGGGAAGGGTTAGATAGATCTTAGAGTAGGATAAAATGTCGGCACAACATCGTGGGCTGAAGGGCCTGTACTGTGCTGTAATGTTCTATGTTCTAAGTGAACCTCTGGTATTCTCTACCACAAGGTGGTGGAGGCCAAGTTGCTGAATATATTTACATAGCACATAGATGTCTCAACACAAAAGGCATCAAGAGGTATATGTAAAGAGTGGGAATATGGTATTAAGATGAAAGATCAGCCATTATTAAACTGAAAGCTGGAACAAACTCAAAGGGCTGATAGCTTATTCTTATCTTCTATGTTTTCTAATCTTACTACTTCATACATGTATATATAGGAAGAAATATGATTTTTAATAGTTTAAAATGGAATCTTGAACAAAGACCACAAAAACCCTCAGGTGATTGTGGAAGATCCCTTCCAATGTACAAAGAAGAAGGAAATTCTCCCAATGTAATCTAAACATGTAAATTTAGAAGAACTCAGCAAACCCATCAACATAGCGTGAAGAGTTCATCTGGTGTGGTGATTAATATTTATACTTCAATCATTACCATTAACGAGGTTATCTGGTAATCTGGTTCATCTCTTGTATGTTAAAGATGAACTCTTGACCTCACAATCTACTTTATCATGGCTCTTGCACATTATTGTCTGTTTGCACTGCACTTTCTCTGTAACTGTAACACTATATTCTGCATTCTGTTATTATTTTTCTCTTGTACTGCCTCAATGTACTTATGTTTTGAAATGATCTGTGTGGATAGTTTGCAAAACTAAGTTTTTCACTGTACCTCGGTACATGTGACAATAAACCAATTCCAATTTTTCCCATTGCTTTCTTTTGGGGATCACCCTGCATGAATATTGATTGTTGTACATCCTTACCCTCTCATGGTGACGACAAACAAGTTTTAAAATCTGCTTGGTACTGAATAACAGCAATTATATCAAAGCTGGTATAAAGTGACTGTAAGTATATCTCCATATACCATATATCAAACATTAACTGCTGTCAATGCAAGGTGTGAAATGCATTGGCCTATTCCCTCTGGTGCAGGAAGTAAGCAGTGTCTGCATCAGCTCTGTTATTCTTATGGGAGCTCAACACTGTTTGTCAGTTGTAGGGGACTTTTGAAAGTAAAACACCCTTCCCCACCCTGTAAGCTGTGGTTTAATAGATTTTCTGGGTATGACTCTTAAAAAAAAAGATGTTATTGCAAAGCATTTGAAGCAGAGTCTTTTTGCCAAGCACAATGATAATGAAATAAAAAGAGATTGATAAGTTACCTTTGGGGCTTTATAAACTGAGGAACAGACACCATATTACAACAGTAAGGATTTATTTGAGATACTTAGATAGTGAAACAATCCAGTGTGCTTCGTGAGGACAGCTGGTCATTTATGGGATTGCCAAACAGTAGTTATTTTCCTCCCCACTGCCTCTGAGCTGAGCATCTTGCCAGGCAACTGCAGAGGAGTCTTGCTCTGGAGTGGCATATAGATCAGTGAAGTAAGGATGGGAGATTTCCTTCCTTAAATCAGTGAATCAAACAGCTTTTTATTCCAGAGTTTTATATTCGTTGAATTTAAATTCCCCAGTTGCCATCATGGGATTCAAACTGAGCTCTCTAAATCAATAACTCAGGTCCTTGGTTGCAAGTGCACAACTTAACTACCGTGTTTCAGCACAGTTACAAACTGAAGCAGTAGGCCAAGTCATCAAAACCCTGGCCAAAGATATATGTTTTAAGTGGAGTCTTAAAGGAGGAGAGGAGTGAGAGGGCAGTTCAGGAGCTTGGCGATTATACTGCTGGATGCCCTTGGTGAGGGGATGAAGATCAGGAATGTAAAAAGGCCAGAATTGCAGGACCAGAGGTGATTACATGGAAAGGGAGGGGCAAGGCCACAGTGTGGTTTGAAAGAAAGATATAGAATTTTAAAAGATAATTTATTACTGGAGCAAGAACCAGTGCAGCAGAGGAGAGTGTGGTGATTTGTTGCTGTTATGCTGTCAACTGCAGGGGAAAGGGAAGACGTAGATCAGTTTAGTTGATGCAAGCTTTTGGATAATGTCCACTGTAATATATCCAAACAGTACTTTCAGCAGGAACGTTTAAAAATAACCTGGGGAAATTGTCCGCTTACTATGTGCAGTAGCATTGTAAGTCTGTCCAGAGGGACTTTTCCTTTCCCATCCCCAACTCCTACCCACAATCTCTGTGGGACTGCAAACAAATAATTTCATATGGAACTTTGACTATTTTAAGAATAGTTTAGAGGTTAAGAAAAAATCTCCCTAAAGTCAAGCATATAGAAAGAAGCAGGATTATCAGGATTTTTTTTCTTTGTATAATTGTCTACACTTAGTCCCATTTCATGCCAATTCCTCATCTGTGTGTTGGGAAAGTGTTTTTGTCTGCTGTGCACTAGCTGTTCACAAACCTTGCTTCTTATTGACTAGTTTTTGAGCATGTTTTTCTAAGATATACCTGCCATCAGCCATCTTTTATATCATTCCTCTTAAGTCTAAATCAATTCAACTAAAGAGGCTCCACTAGGCTTGCTACAACCTACATCTCACCAATCCAAAACAGGATCCCTGCTCCCTACTTGCCATTTCTTTATCCATTTTCTTAGTTATGCTTGATTGGGTTAATTGAAGACAAGTGGGTAAGCTAGGAGGCTCCAATGTGCAGGATCGAAAGAGGCTGCAGAGGGTTGTAGACTCAGCCAGCTCCATCACGAGCACAACCCTCCCCGCCATCGAGGACATCTTCAAAAGGCGGTGCCTTAAGAAGGCGGCATCCATCATTAAGGACTCTCACCACCTGGGTCATGCCCTCTTCACATTACTACAGTCATGGAGGAGGTACAGGAGCCTGAAGACCCACACTCAATGTTTCAGAAACAGCTTCTTCCCCTCCACCATCAGATTTCTGAACGGTCCATGAACCCATGAACAATACCTCTTTATTCCTCTTTTGCACTATTTATGTAGTTTTGTAACTTGGTAATTTTTATGTCTTTATGTCTTACACTTTACTGCTGCCACAAAACTACAAATTTCATGACATATGTCAGTGATAATAAACCTGATTCTGATTCTGAAGAAGACTATTC